>NW_020954648.1:1837822-1945285 GCF_900497805.2 Vombatus ursinus | reverse complement strand
ACTAGAAGTGAGGAATTCCATTAGGAGTCCTTACCATCATCCAGATGCATCATAATGGGAATTTGTACCAGGGTGATGGTAATGGTGATAGAAAGGAGAGAATGGAGGTGAGAAATACTGCAAAGAGCCAACCAGACTTGGTAAGTGGTTGGATGTGAAAGATGAAAGCAAAACAAAAATCAGAGTTAATAGCAGGTTTTCAAATTGAGGAGGAGATTGGGTGAATGGTGGTGATGCTGCTGCTGACAGAAATAATGGAGCCAGAGGGAAGATCAGATTTGGGGAAAAGATAAGCTCAATGTGGGATGATAGTGAATTTGAGAGGATGCCAGGGCATCAGGGTGGAGATGTCATGTAGGCATCTGGAAATGCAGATGTAGCTGGAGCTCAAAATAGAGGAAAAGATTGGAGAAAAAGGCTTAGATAGCATCCAATTATCTACTGAGAGGTGATGGGTGAAACTATGGAAGTGGGTGAGATTTATGAAGATTAGAATATAGAAGGAAAAGAAAAAGCTTTAGGTCAAAAATTTGAGGAACACCCTCCTTAAGGAGTTAGGAAGAAGAGATAGAGAAGGAGCTATCAAAAAGGAAGGAGAACTGAGAGTTTGCTATCAAAGAAACAAAGGAAAGAGAGTCCCCCCCAGCTCAAAAATCTCCCAGATTCCCACTGCATACAAGATGAAACCTAGCTGTGCCCAGCTCCATCTCCTACAGCGTGTCTTCAACAGCCATCACAATGATTTAACCCCTCCGTTCATTTTGAAATTATAACACATATTGCCTGGCATTGTTTCTCAACTGCTTTTATGTAAGTCTTCTCAGCAAAATCATGATCTCTTTGTGTGCAGGAACCGTGCATTATATACTTCTTTGAATATATCCTCTACGGTGTTTAGAAGAGTACAATGCACAGATCAGACACTCAGTGGGTCCTTTTAAAAAGAATGAATGAATGAATGAATGAATGAATGAATGAATCTTCCAATCTTTGTCCCTTTTTTTCTTTGCCACATCTTCATCATGTCAGTTCCTCATTTTCCCACAGTTAACCCAGTAGCCGGCACATAGTACAAGCTGAATAAATGCTTATGGATTGACTTGCAGCCTCAGTTTCTCTCTCTAAAACTTGGGGAGATGAAAGCTACAGAAGGACAGGGAATGGCCATGCACTCCATTGCTCAGAGTCCCAGTGATACTGAGATCAATAGTTTAATTGCTGTGAAACACTGTAAGCCTCAGTGGTGCCGTATAAATAATCGTAATAACTACGGTCGGTGACGGAGAAGATGGTTTTCCAATATCTTATTTTAAAATGCATTTCTCTACAATTAACTCCACATGCTTCTGGCAGAACAAGTATTCTATGTAGGCTCTTGCTTAGTTTTTTTTTTCTTCTTTTTCTTCTTTATAGCACTTCATTTCTGGTGCCTCTCCTTCTTTCCCAAGCTGTCTCTCTTTGGGATCAAAGGTCACCTGTCTGCATTTGGAGAGAGCATCGTCTTCAGGCATGCACACAACGGGGGCGGCTTAAAGCCCAGTTTGTGTGGTTTTCCTGGGGACTGTAGGGTGGTCAAAAGGCCCTTTGTGATGTCACAGCCAAACTCCCTCCCTGGCCTGGGGGCCCCTCAGCTTTCTGCATCTCTGCATTCCACCCTTGGCCAATGATGTCATCCCAGCACAGGAGCTCTCTTCTCCCTTCCATCTGCAGAAGTGGTTTTCCCATGGCCCTTGGGACCAGGCTCTCCAGCCGTGTGCCTTTTATACTCCTCACCCTGTGGTTTTTGAACTCCTAGATTCCAGTTCTGTCTTGGGTGGGCAACCCTGGTCAAAGTTGCTTCTCTTTTCTGGGGCTCTTCTCTGAGACATACTGTATGTATAGTGTAAAGTAAGGGGATGGGAGGAAGCTTTTCATTTAATTTCATTACAGGCATATGTCTTGAGGCATACTGTTGCCTGAAACTTTTTGTTATTATTATTATTAGATAATAGTTCATCTCAACATTATCATTTCTGATTATACCCATCCTTCAAATGCAATCTGAAATTCCATTGCCTCCATGATTCCTTCCTTAATGGTGATTTCTAAACTCTAATAGCACTTTATGCTTCTATTGTTAATATTGAATAAGTCAATCATCTCTCTGGGCCTTAGCTTCCTCATCTGTAAAATGGGGAGAGGGGGCTAAAAGATTATCTAAAATGCCATAGTTCTATGATTCTAAGTCAGCATGGTGGCCCACTGGGAGAATTTGATTCTCAGCATGCCCTAAAGGGAACCATCAGTTCAGCTCTAGATATTACCACTTTTTCTAATGATTATCTGAAGAAGAAAATAACATGAGCAAACTTGAGGTCATGCAGGAGACCATGGGGACGAGAAGACCCTCTCCTACCTAGTTTTGGAGGCTCAATTTTTCACCTCCTCCAGAGCCCATGTTGGAGTTCTTTACACAAAACACATACAGACATTTCCTTTACGCACGCTCACAGTTGCTCTAGATACTGCCTCCTACTCTAGATACTGCCTCCTACTCTAGATACTGCCTCCTACTCTATGTTAAAGGGCTGATGCATAAGCAGTTTGATTGGGGCTGCAGGGGACCAGAACACAGTTCATCAGGAGCAGATGTCAATATAATGTACACTTGCCTCATGCTCCCCAGTTTATTTACTCGTCAGGAAAATTGTCCAAGCAGGGCCCAGGGGGTGAATGTCTGCTCAGGAATTCTATGGAGCTGAGCAGGGTACTGAGTAAAGGGCCTGGAGAAGTATCCTGGGAGAAGGCATCTGATTGGGAACCCTACTGCTCTGGCTAATGCCAGTGCCTCCAGTGGTGAAAGAAAGAAAGAAAGAAAGGAATCATAGTCCTATGCAGAACAGGTGTGAAGCTAGGCACTTAAAAGAGATGGAAGCCCAGGAGAAATCCAGAGTATGAAGATTAAAGGGTGGATAGCTAAGTTGAAAGTAGGGTTGGAACAGCCTGTCTACAAGTGGTCATCTTGTCTTTGGCTGAGCACCTCTCAGGACAAGGGATTCACTTTACTGTGGTTCATCTGTTCTACCCTTTACAGGGGCTAGTTCTGCTACTAGGGCCCAGAATTGATGGGTTCCTTTTTCTGTTGACATCTGGGTGCCCATTTATTGTCTCATCATGCATTCATTAATCACATCTGATATGAATAATGCTTTTTTTTTTGATGAGGCAATTGGGGTTAAGTGACTTGCTCAGAGTCACACAGCTAGTAAGTGTCAAGTGTGTGGTCTGAAGCTGGATTTGAACTCAGGTCCTCCTGACACCAGGGCCAGTGCTCTATCCACCTAGCTGCCCTATGAATAATGCTTTTCAAGACACTATGGGTGATGCACAAGATGCCTCTTCCCTCAGGGTGCTTGCAATCTGGTCATGAAGACAAAACATGCTTGAAACAAAAAGAAAAATCATGGCTCTATCTATGTTAGAAAACAGCTGCATGGTTAAAGAGTATGCAAAATGTTGAGTGGAAGTGAAATGAGGGAGTGACTAGAGTAATAATAATAATAGCATTTATATAATGCTTTGAGATTTGTGAAATATTTCTTCTATGTTAATTCATTTGATCTTCACAGCAAACCTGGGAACTAAGTGCTCTTATTATCCTCATTTCACAAATAGGGAAACTGAGGTAAACAGGGGTTCAATGACTTGACCAGGGTCACAGAGCTAAGTAAGTCTGAGTCAGGATTCAAACTCAGGCATTCCTCACTGTAAGTCCAGCACTCTATCCACTACACCATCTAACCAAAGACTACTTTAATTGGAAAAGGCTTCTTGGAAGAGGAGTCTTGAAGCAAGCATCTGAGAAAATGGTAGTCATGAATTGGTTGAAAGGAAGCAGAGGATAGAGAGATTTCCAAACAGAGGAAACAGCATGAGCAAAGGCTGGGTGACAGGAGTCAACAAAACTAGATTGTGCAGTGCCAGTAAGAATCTTGGCTGGACAAGAAAGGAAAGACCTATGTTGAAGATTGGCTGTGAGGCAGAAAAGGGACAAGTGAGGGAGGCCCTTGAATGCTATATGGACAGAAGACTTGGGTAAAGGGAGAGTAGAGAACTACTGCAAGTGTCTGATTAGGGAGATGAAAACAGTGTCTGAAGAAAAACTGGAGTCAGGCTCACTGAGAGATGGCAACAGTCATGTAGTGATCGTAAAAAATAGAAAGGGAGACAAATCTAAAAAACATTACCCGGGAAGAATTGTCAGGCATTGGATACTGATGGGGATGAAATGGCAATGAAACTAACTGCCAGGCTCCTGGCTCCAAGAACATCCGAGCTTAATGTCTGGGACTGCTCTGTTGGTGAAGGTTCCTGATTTCAGGTCAACACCTGGCCATCCGCCTAAGCCCTAAATGTGCAAATGTGCCCTGACATGTATTGTAAGAGTCTCTCTGTTTCCAGCCTTCACTCAATTTGAGTTACTGCATTTCGTTTCCTTCATCTCCTTACCCAACTTGTAGTTTCCACTAGTTGCTACTTTCTTCCTTCTTCCTATACAGCTGT
Organism: Vombatus ursinus; assembly: GCF_900497805.2. Lineage (NCBI taxonomy): Eukaryota > Metazoa > Chordata > Mammalia > Diprotodontia > Vombatidae > Vombatus > Vombatus ursinus. The sequence goes on along the minus strand of NW_020954648.1, from coordinate 1,940,743 downwards.
TAAGCAGATGCTGGGTCCTACTCCAGAGGGGGCTTCATTTCCAGCATGAGAGAAATGCTAACTAGATAAGCAGCACCTAATATTCACAGGGCATATTTGTCTAAGGAGTTCAACGTATTTTTAAGATACTAATTCATTCATCATGGCAATAGCCTTGTGAATTATGGAGGGGGCAGGTAGTATTCTCTCCTTGTTGTGAAAAGAGTACACTGATACAGTCTGTGTGTTGAATAGTGAGTGGAGGGGGTAGCTGTGGTTAGTCAAAGCTGTAGGGTAAATAGGTGGGATGAGAAATTACTTGTCTGGCTCCCTGGATGAGGACTGACACTCACACACTCTCTCTCTCTCTCTCTCTCTCTCTCTCTCTCTGTCTCTCTCTCTCTCTCTCTCTCTATCTCTCTCTCCCTCCGTCTCTCCCTTTCCCTCTCCCCCTCCCTCCCTTCCTCTCTCAGACTGTATTGGACCTTCTTTAGGAAACTGTCTCTGATTTTGCCTCTGTTTCCTGTCAGCTCATGAATCTGCACCAGTAGGCCTTCAGAGATATTTCTCCCTCCCTCCTAGGTCACCTAAGGCTGAGTTGTGGTTAATTCCACTTCCCCACTTGTTTCTCAGTGAAACCATATGAGCCAAATTGTTTTCTTCTTACTCCATATAATTTCTGGCCCTATGAATCACCCCCAGGTTAAATCAACCTCAGGGTTTCCTATACTATGATTTTTTCTTTCAATTGGAAAAAAGCAATTTTGAGGTCTCAGAGAATTTCTGTTGCTAGAAGGTGCAGTCAGACAGCACGTTTGTGAATAATAGCAATGATGATGATGATAATTACTAATATTTAGGTTGTATTTTAAGATTTCCAAAGTACTTTACATTTTAAATACATTATCTCATTTCAGCCTCAAAACAACTCAAGGGACTAAGTACTGCAGGTATTATTATCCCCATTTTATAGATGAGGAAACTGAGACTCAGATGTTAAATCTGGAGGTGTCTAAACACAACTAGAAAGTATTAGAGGTAGTATGTAAACCCAGGTGTCTCCTAATTTTAATCCAATGTCCATTCTCACACATGATAGGAACCAAGGTCTTCCCTTCCAAGGGTCTTCATTGTGTGTCTTACTGTATAAAGGAGCTATAGAACTCCAGCTTTCTGTCCCCTACCACTTATCCACAGGGATATTGCCTCCCCTTCAATTTCTTTCTTAGCTATTCAACCCTTATAAACTGAGGCTGGACAGTATTCCTTCACCTTTCTTTCTAGTTCTTGGTCCTATCAAATACCCCTCTCCATTGAGTATATTCCTCCTTCCATAAATGAAGGCCATTTCTTCTGCCATAGGAATTATATGGCGATAGGGAGATAATTCTTTTTGAAATGACATTCTAACTCCATTTCTTGACTCTAAGAGCTAGAGAGTTCAGGTTCCCTGGTAATATGCTGCTTCTTACCTTTGAAGATGATTCTACTAAGCTGTTATCGGTGGCAGGGAAGAGCAGCAACCCTGAGCTATAATGGGCTATCCCACCTTCACTTTTTTTTTGTGCCCAATGGCAGAACATGCTTGCCCTGGGCTAGGGTTGGGGAACCAGTCTTTAATGATAACTCTTTTCACTTGTATTTCACCTAGAAATGTAAACAAGGAAATTTGACATAAGTTATCTCATCCAATCCTCACAACCCTGTGAGGTAGATGGTGCATGTCAGTACCAGCTGAGGCCCATCAGCTCAATATGGATGATGGAGTCTTGAAAAGCACATAGCTTCCAGCTCTCCTTGATTAAATAGGCATATATTTTACCCTACTGCCTCTCTACAGACTCCCTCCCAACTCTGTTATTTCTCCCATGGTCCCTGGCAAATAGAGTGATACTCCTGATCTCTTCCTCTAAATATTACGCCCCTATTTCCTTTCCCATGTTGTAGACTGAATCCTCCTCCTCACAAAAAATGATGCTGGCTTGGTTTCTGTAATAACATTCAGCTCTGCTCTCTCCTTTAATCTTCTCAATCATATTCTCCATCACATTGCCCTTAGCAGTCCCCTTGTCCATTGTGGGGTCAAGCTATGATGTGACAATGCAAGAATCAGCTTCGTTTTTTTTTAACAGATGCTGAAACTGATACTCAGAGGGGTTAAGTGATTTACCCAAGGACACACAGCTTGCAGATTGACAGCGTAGGTCTTCTCAATCCAAATCCAATGTATCAGGTTGCCTCTGTGACCCATCTCAGGATTGAATTTGAAACTGTGGTCTCATTAGCTCTTTGCTCTAACCAAATAGATATCTGATGATAGGTAGGATTTTAAAAAAAGACAGGGAACCAGAAAAGCTAATGTACAATCACTTGGATTTGACATAGGTGACCTGGACCTTTTTCTGTTACCTCCTTTGTGCTTTTCATTGCAATATCTAAGCTCTTCCTTCCTTCTTGTTGTCAACTTTTTTTTTTCCTTTTGGAACTCAAAGCACTTTACATATTTTAACAATTTCATCTATTCTACTTCCTAGCCAGAGTGAAGTGGGAGGTGGGGAGGGAGAGGGAGAGGGACACAGGCTAATTTCCTTAATTCACGGAGGTGAACATGAAGTGGAGAAGGCGGTTTGAGAAACTTAAAGATAAGTATTAAGGGGCTGCTTTATCTTTAGGTTTTGTATGAGCGGTAATGTAACAGTGGGAAACGCAGAGGGACCGATTTCCCTGACAGTGTTTAGTAACACTGTGGAATAGGAAAGGCAAAAGGGTAAACAATAATTAATCAGACAGGCACTCTGTGTGTGTATGTGTGTGTGTGTGTGTGTGTCTGTGTCTGTGTGGATCTATCTGTGTGTGTGTGTGTGTATATGTCTGCATGTGCACTCAAGCATCCTTTACACAATGTCACCAGACGGTACTTGGTACCCTCTACATCCGTATTAGGGGATAGATAACTCAGCTTATCCATCCTTTTGGATTCTTGCCTAAATGATAATGATACTTGAGGGGTAGGGAAGTAATCTTTGGCTATGACACAATTCTATTTTCAGGAAGAAAAAGAAAGCAGATATATACCTGTATATGTAGGGAGAAAAGGGGACAGCTAGGTGGGGCAGGGAAGTGAAGAAGACCTGGGTTCACATCCAGCCTCAGATACTTACTAGCTATGTGAACCTGGGCAAGTTATTTAACCCTGTTTGTCTCAGTTTCCTCATCTGTAAAATCAGCTGGAGAAGGAAATGGCAAACCATTCCTGTATCTTTGCCAAGAGAACCCCAAATGGGATCACAAAAAATTGGACATTACTGAAACAACCGATCCACAACAAAATGTTGGGAGAAAGACCTAGGCAGTGTTTTTGTGCACGTGTGTGCATTAATGTTATGAAGGATATATATGTTGTAAAGAGACATAAATATTTTAGTGTAAAGACACTTTAGAGGTATGTATGTAAGGGGGAAGTGATTTTTCCAGGAAGATATATAACTCAGCCCCATAGATCCTCAAGTGGTATGCAGCACAACCTCATGGAGTCAAAAGGTTCTAGAGTAAGGTCCCACCTCTTGACAATCATTGTACGATCTTGAACAAGTAATTTGGCCTCCTGGTCCTCAGTTTCCTCATCTGTAAAATAAGGGGGTAGGAAGACATGGCCTGTGAGGTTCCTTTCAGTTTTATATCGAGATCTAAGAACCTATGAAATGGAAAGTGTCACAATACTGGAAGTCCAGGAGACCTGCCTTCTAGAGCTGGTTCTGCTACTCATGTTCTGTGTGACCTGGGAAAGGTCACTTTGCCTCTGTGTTGCTCTTGAGTCATTTCAGCGCTGTCTGACTCTGTGACCCCATTTGAGTTTTTCATGGTAGAGATACCATGGTATGTTGCATTTCCTTCTCCAGCTCATTTTACAGATGTGGAAACTGAGGCAAACAGGGTTAAGTGACTTGCCCAGGGCCACACAGCTAGTGTCTGAGGCTGGATTTGAACTCAGGTCTTCCCAACTCCAGGCTCGGTGCTCAATCCACTGTGCCACCCAGCTACTCTGTAGTCCTTAGTTTTCTAATCTGTAACATGAGAAGTTTTAGGGGTGAGCCTAATTTAGCTACCCTGTTAATTCAGGTTCAGTGTTGGGACAAAATGAGGCACCCACAATTTCAGACACTTACTACGTAACCCTGGAAAAATCTCTTAACCTCAGTCTGCTTCAGTTTCCTCGACCGTAAAATGGGGGTAATAATAGTGGCACCTATCTTCTAGGGCTTTTATGAGGATCAAATGAGATACTATTTGTAAAGTGTTTAGCACAGTGCCTTGTACATAGTAGGTGCTTAATAAATGCTTGTTCCTCTCCCCATCCCTTCTCCAACAAGTCATTGAACAGTTAACAGAAGGAGGTTTCTTTTGTCCTAACCAGTAAAGATATCCACCAAGGCTCTCATGGCCCAGCTTCTCTGGGCATGGTCCCTCCTCATCTCCATATGGTCAGTAAGGTGGGGGATGGTGACTCAAGTGGTCTTTAGAAATCTACCAAGTTGGAGGGGCCTGATTCTGATTCTGAATGGGTAGGACTTTTTATATCCTAAAGTGACCAGGAAGCTGCAGGTGAGGGAAGAGATCAGTCAAGTCTCAGAGACACTTTAATTGTCTATTATGGAAAACAAATCCTTTTTGCAGGAGAAGTAGGAGGGGGAGGCCTGGTCCTATCACAAAAGGATTGGACTGGGCAATCTGGGAAGTCTTTCCAGCTCTGAATTTAGGATTCTATGACTGGTTCTTCCTTTGACCGGATTCTCCAGCCTCTGTTAGTCAGATCTCAATAAAACTATGTGATGATTGATAGAGGAATAAGTGAATCATAGATGTTGGAGGGAAAGGGACCTTAAGAGAGCATTTGGTCCAGTCCCCTGCCTTGTGACAAATGCACCTGCTGGCCCCCAGTGAAGTATAAATGAGCCCAAGGTATTGGCTTAAGGTCGTAGTCAACCAGTTAGTCAATGGGTATTTATCAAACACTATGCGCCAGGCACTTTGCTAAGAGATAGAGTAAACAGCAACAGGATGACTGGGAGGGTCAGGACACATGGATCTTCCATGGATCCTGATACCAATTTCTTCTGAATTCACTGGGAAGAAAGAAATTGCTTGCTTGGTTGGTATTTAAAGCTCTTTACAACTTGGTCCCTTCCAACCATTCCCAGTCTTCTAAAATTTACAACTCACCATAAATTCAAGGATTTAGGCATACTGACCTCCATTGCTTTTCCACAAACATGGAAGACCATCTTGGATCGTGGACCTTTTTACTGACTGGCCTCCATGCCTAGGATGTTCTCTCTCCCTACCCCCTCCCCTTAGAATTCCTAACTTCCTTCAAGACTTGTGCCACCTTCTACAGGAGACTCTTCCCAGTCCCTTCAGCTACTGGTGCTCTCCCCTATAAGGTTACCTTCCCATCTACTCTGGAAATATCTTGTGTATACCCATTTTGTTTGCATGTAATATCCCCCATTAGAATTTAAACTCTTTGAGGGCAGAGATTCTTTTAACTCATTCTTCAAATTCCCAGTGCTTAGTAGTATGCCTGATACATAGTAAACCCTTAATAAACTTTTGTTGATTATTTGGAGTTAATCTACAATCTTTCTGGACTAGGGAGGTGATAGTCCCATTGTACTCATGCTCACCAGATCACACCTAGAGCATTGGTCTTACTTCTTGGTGTAATATTTTATTAAAGAATATAATAAGGAATGTAAAAATATAGGAATAAATAACATAATAATATAAGAATTCTTCTTATTAAGAATATTGACAAATTCAAGTGCATCCAGTAAGTGGTGACCAGATTGGCAAGGTGGCATGAAACCATTTCATTTGAGGATGATTTCAAGGACAGGAGACCTTTATTAGATATGAGAAGATTTAGCTGTCTTCAGATATTTGGAGAACTATCACGTGGAAGAAGAATTAAGTTCATTTTCTAGAAGGCAGAACTAGAACCAATGACCTAGAGAACCGAAAGTGTTCTGAGGCAGATTTTAGATCAATGTAAAGAAAATCTTTGCAATGTATAGAAATGGAACAGGCTGCCTCTTGAGGAATTGAGAGAGACTGGCTCACCCCTGTTAGTCATATTATAGAAAGGATCTTGGCATTTGGTAAGAGATTGGACTAGAGCCATCAGATTGTGAGTTCCTTGTGGGTAGGAACTGTCTTTTGCCTCTTTTTTGGTATTCCCAGTGCTTTGCACATAGTAGGCACTTTATAATAGGGTTTATTGATTGCTTAATTGATGACCTCTAAGGTACTTTCCAACTGATTGTAGTATTCCATAATTGTAGAGCATTCTCTTCTAAAACTTGTGTCTTCTCTCTGGGAAAGAGAAAAAAAAACTGGGCAAAGAGAACAGTAGCCCTTTGATTTAAAGGGAACACAAGGGACCCTGAGGAAACCTGTCTTCATGGTCCCTGAAATTGAAAGGATTCTAGTTGTAGGTAAGGTAGGTCATTTTAAGGACTTGAGGAGGGGAGAAAAAGTGCCCACCCTTACCAATAGCCTAAGATGCTTTGTAGCTTGAAATTCACAACCATTAGGATCACCTACAAGCTAGACAATGAAGTCTGGGCTAATGTCTACAGTCAAAATGCAAATATTTACCTGAGAGCCCCACTGGTCCTCATTCATCTGCATCCATTAGTTGGTCAGATTAGGTAGTTGATTATCTTGGGTCCTGAGGGAATGAGATGTGCTGGCTCTTTTGGTGGGGAGAGAATTTGACAGTTTCAAACCTAGGCAGGGGCCACAGGAAAGCTGTAATCATTGAGGACCAAACATGTGAGGGGTTGAAGGGAAGGAATTTGCCAAAGGCAAATTTTACTTAATTCATAATGTTGCTTAGGGCTGTCCTTACCTGGAGCCTGGGAGTTCAAATAAGAAACAGTTGAAAGGGAGATCAGGGCTAAGGCCTTGGCTGCACATCGAGCAAGTCTGTAATGCAAACTCATTGTTCCTTGATTTAACCCCAGCAGGATTCCCTCTGGACTTCTAATTGCAGTTTGACCCTGAACCAACATCTCTTTTTTCTCCTATCTGCTCCTTGATGAAGGAGGAATAGTTTCCAGTTTTGATTCTGGTTTGCTCCCTCAGACTTTATTTTCAGCTTGGCTTACCTCCTTTTCACCTTCCTGTTAATGACAGGATGTTGTTGGATGGTTTTGACCTTGGTTTCAAGCATCTTTGGTCCATTGACCTTAATCCTTAGATACCCACTAATGACTGCTACTGACTTCAGGATGTGGGATAGGATACCATCTTTGCAAAGATATCGTTAAGGAAAGACTCATGGCAGGATGTGAGACAGCACTAGGCCACCCTCAGTAAGATTACCCTTACTCTGGGTAAGGCTCATACCTCAGATTAGCTAAAGTGGCTGTTTTTTGGTCATAGCTGCCCTTAGGTCCAGTCTCTTGGGGTCCTTCCTTGCTTACTAGCTATGTTCTCAGTTAACCTCTAGCTGGGACTACTGTTAGTGTCAAGGGACCAGACCTTGTGTCCTGCTGTAGGAGCTGTGTCCACTGCTCTTTTCTGAGGGTTGAATCTATAAACCTCAAGTTCTGCCTTTTAAATAAGGGGCAAGTCAGGCTTCCTGTCCCCCACTCCCATGATGTAGTATATTGACGGAATAGTATAAATAGTATCTCATGTCCAGGATGTGATTTTGGCTTTTCTATTTCACCAAGTTATCAATCAGTTCTGCTTATGGCTTAGTGGAGGATTAGTGGGAGCAAAAACAATGACAGCCTGTCTAGTCAGGGATGGGTTCTTCTTTGCCTGGGGAAGTTAAGACACAGAGAGTTGAAGCAGTCTACTTAAAGTTATATGCTTTTCATGGGATTCCCAGAGAGAATGCTGAGAAATAGAGTCTAGACCAACTAACAAACTTCGGTTTCCATCTCACTTACCCCTTTTCATCAAAAGCTCTATTTACATGCATAGAGTCTGATTGGTGAACTCTGCCCCTGGGTCCTCTGGCTCTGATAGGTGAATTTTCTCCTTAACAGGCCTCCATGTCACTTCCTGGTCATTTCCAACCATGTCTCTGTGTGTCTACCATCCTCCCCATTTAAGTTCCCCCAATAGAGTGTAAGCCCTTTGAGGGCAGAAGCATGCTTGCTTGTTTGTATTTGTATGCCCTGTGCTTAGCACAGTGCCTGGCATACAGTAAACACTTCATCAATGCTTTAACATTCATCATTCATTCATAAGCACTCCCTCATGGTCACATAGCTAAGTACTAGTTACTTTTTAGTAATCTGCTAAGTCATATCATCGTTGCTGTATAGTCATTTTCATTCATGGCCACCTTTTGTGACCCATTTGGGGTTTTCTTGGCAAAAATACTGGAATGGTTTGCCATTTCCTTCTCCAGCTCCTTCTACAGGTGAGAAAACTGAGGCCAACATGGTAAAGTGACTTGTCTAGGGTCACACAGTTAAGTTACTAAGTGTCCGAGGCCAGATTTGAATTCAGGAAGATGAGTCTTCCTGCCTCCGGGTCTGACACCCTATCTACTGCACCACCTAACTGCTAAGTCACAACCTTGTTCCAATTAAAGTCTTCCAGGAAAGGGAGAGACCTGAAGACTAGATTTCAAAGACTCCTGGATATTCCATGCAATTCAAGAACCAAGCCGTGTAATGGGGTGTCCTATCCTCTACCCCATTTCCCACTAGAGTTGGTCTTGATATGAATGTTGTGCATAAGCATGAGCGTTTTGGTAGAAGGTAAGGAATTTTTAAGCTCTCTGTAGGGGAGGGGTGGAATGGATGAATGCCAGCAGAGTGCCGAGGCTGTCTTTGTGTTTAGGTTTTCAGAGTTGGGGGGTGAGAATTTGGGGTTGGCAGTAAATCAACTGTTCTCGATCTTCCCCCAAATCACTTTCCCGTTCTCACCTTCACATTCCCTTCTTCATTACCACTACCATTTCCATTACCATCGTCCAATCCACTGAACTCATGAGACAGGCCTTTGCTTCATTTTGTGGGCCAGAGCCAGAAATCTTGCCAGCTAGACATCGACAAAACTGCCACAGAGAGTGGGAGTAAAAGGATGGGAAGGAAGTTAAGAAAGAGAAGGGGGCCAGAGAAAAGGATCCTGCATCTTTAAAGATTAATAGTATTGTTTGCTCATTAAAGAGATCATTCCAAGCCTAATGGTAGCCAGAATGCTTGAGTACAAGCATCTGTTTGCTACTGGGAGACGATATTTATTGTTCAATACTTCAATGGATGTAAATAAACAGCCCGGCCCAGATAATGTTCAAATAAACAAACAAGCAGCTGCCAGGAGCTCCCTGGATGGCTGACCTTTGTGGAGGCCATCCTGCTGATGTTTTTAATAGCAGGATGCCTGGCAGCCGAGACACTCACCGTGCCAGGGATGGAGATAGGTGGCAATACTGTCTGGTGGATGGGCTGGGAGCCAGAAGGCCTCGAGGTAACTAGGGCTCTGCTGTCTAAGGAAATCCCAGGCTGGAAAATGCATATCCTGAATGGGTTATGGAAGGAGAATGCATATGGGGATGCGGATTGGTATGTGTGTGCTCTGGGGATATGTATATATGCCATCTAGATAAAGGCTATAAATGAAATGGCTATAGGAACAGAGGCAAGGTGACATGTTTGGGAGGGGAAGATTCTATGTTAAACACTGGCTGGCTTCATGATTGAGTGGTGTGTAAGATGTACCTGCCTGTAGGGTTTATGTGTGCAGAATATATTCATGGAATGAGTATAGATGTGGCTTGTGAAGGAAAGAAAATAAGAAATGACCCACTATGCCACAGTCTAATCAAATGCGTCCTAACATACTCCACTCCCTCCAACCAGATTTTACAGTGCATGAGGACGGGGGTCTTGAGTACCCCAATGACAGTCCTAGGCACATAGTAGATACTCAATAAATGCTTACTGAATGAACGAATGAGTAAGTGAATGAGTGAATAAGTGTTCAGACTTTGAAAAACCACCAAGGGACAGGTTGTAGAAAAGCATGCATGGATTTCCTCCATTCTCAAAATACCATTCTCAAAGGTTAGAGACCCACATTTTTTTCTCTTAAGCCAAATTGGGCAATCAATAAGCATTTATTGTTTCCTATGTGACAGGCATTTTACTAGGCCTTATGAGATACAAAACCAACTATAGAACAGTTCATACCCTCACAGAGCTTACTCTTAGTAACTGACTATGACTTTGTCAGCCATAAACTTACCTAAACTTTTTGAGAATTGATTTCTGTTTTCAGCTTGGGCCACCTCTTTGTACTACTGTATGGCTAAGGACTGGAGGTAATCATTCCCTCTTACAGGAAACCTCAGATAAAGCAAACTCCCTGTACCAATAGAGAGCTTTCTCTCTGGTTGTAGTGCCAACTCTCTGGCCTCTTAGTTCTGTTAATGTACTTATCTTTCAAAGTTCAAGGAATTCCCCCTTGTCCTAGGGTTAGATTTAACTAAACATTTACTAAACACCTACTGTATGCTTTCCACCTGACTCAATTTAATTGAGCTCTGTGTTAGTGGGAAGATACCAAGTTTCAAAGAGGCAAGCTCCCTGCCCTCATGATGACTGTGTGACAATGTCTATACTCTGTTCCATTCATGGTTTTATAGGCGTCAATCTTATGTTCTCTTTGCCTTCATCCTTCCAAGCTGAAGAATCATGCCCATGACTACCCAAGCTGCCCTTCCTTCCTTTCATTTTATATTTCTTGAGGGTTGGCAACCAGAGTCATAAGAGTGTTAAAATTCAATTCAGTTCAACGGGTATTAAACTTCTCCTGTGTTCCAGATGCTGTACTAGGCACTGGGGATACCCAGTCTGGGGACAAAACTGTCATAGTCTCTGCCCTCAAAGGAGGCTACCTTCTGCTGGAAGCATCATGGCATTGCACACAGAGTCATGGGACCTCAGTTCCCTTACTACCTGTGTGACCTTGGGCCTACCTATGTGACTCCATCTCTCCAAGACTCAGTTTCCTCAACCATAAAATGAGGTCATTAACCAAATTTAATTAATCTAAACTAGTTTCTAAGGTCCACTCCAGTTCTTAATCTTATCATATTGTGTACACAAGTAAGTAAATTCAAACTATAAACAAAGAATTATAAAGTGATTTCAAGAGGGAGAGAGTGCTATTAATAGCAGAAGTAGGAGACTAGGTGGTGGGGGGGTGGAGGAAGGGAATCAGGAAAAACACTGTGTAGGAGACAGCACCTGAGCTATGCATTAATGGAAACTGGGGGTTCTTTGAGGCAGGGGTGATAAAGAAGTGCCCTCCAGTTATGGGGAACCAATTCCTCCTTGAGACTGCCCTGTGTTTCACTGGCCTGGCCTCTGAGGGGCGAGTATCTTCAGGGAACAGTCTGTACTAATCCTTGGACCCCTTTTCCTTAGTCATAACTCAGGGCTCATGCTTGGTATAGTTTGGGTTTCCCCCACCCCCGTGAACCTACGCACAAACTCATTTTCCACCTTTTCGTTCCTCATTCAGATCTTGCCTTTTATCAGTTGGCTTGGCTTTCTGCTGCCCTGGAGAGCTTAGAGCCATCTGTAAACTTAGAAGTCCTCGCTATACACTCTTTCCTTCAGATCATTATAAAGATACTTAGTAAGCCCCTCACGGATGCTACTGTGTATGCGTCTCTATTCAGAGAGTACATGTAGTCACAGAGTACCTGTTTCTCTTTACCCTTTCCTATCTATAAACCACATCCCTGGGCTCTTCTATATTCCATGCTCACAGCTTTTTATTTGGCCTGGAACCTTGTCAAAGGTCTTTTGAAAGTAGGTAGATAGAAAGCCACTAATTGGTGCAGCGGATAGAGTGCAGGGCCTGGAGTGAGAAAGACCTGAGTTCAAATCAAGCCTCAGACACATACTAGCTGCACAGCTCTGGGGAAGGCATTTGACCTCTGTCTGACTCAGTTTCCTCAGCTTTAAAATGGGATAATGATAGCAATTACCTCTTCAGGGTTTGTGAGGCTCAAACAAAAACAATGTGTGTGAAGTGCCCAGCACATGGCCTGGAACATAGTAGGTACTTAATAAATGCTTCTTTCTTTTCTTTCCCCCTTCCTTTCCTCCTTCCTTTCTTATTTCTTTTCCTCCTTCTTTCCCTCCCTCCTTTTCTCCCTATCTCCTTCCTTCCTTCTTCCCTCCCTCCCTCTTTCCTTCCTTCCTTCCTTCCTTCCTTCCTATCTTCCTTCCTTCCTTCCTTCCTTCCTTTCTTCCTTCCTTCCTTCCTTCCTATGGTTAGAACTCTGAACTGTGTGAGTCAGGAGCCTAGGGTTCTAATCATGATTCTGCTATTGATTTACTCAATGTCTTTGAGCAGTGGATTTAATTGTTCTGAGGCTGTTTTCTTATCTATAAAGCTGGAATAGCAGGACTCTTACCAATTTCATAGTATGGTAATGAAGAATAAATGAGATCATACAGGTGAAAGTGCTTTGAAATGTACAAAGCATGATGTAAGCATAAGAGGTTATCATGATTAGTACATGCCAGCCAGTTGATTGATTCCCTTTTATCCACATGGATATTATGAGATTAAAGGCATGATTTCCTCTTACTGGAACCGTGTTGTTCCCCACCCCTACCCCCACCTAAAAGGCTACCTTTGCCTGACATCAGTAATGTCTTCCTCCAGAGAGTGATGCAGCAATATGTGCCCATGAGTCCACTGCCCTGAGGATACAGTTCCAAATCTTCCTCCAGCTCCCAGGCATGTTATGACTCCGTCTTCTCATGGCTACACCTTCACTTAGCTGTCAGAGATCCCTTAGTGGGAGCTTCCAGGCTTCTGCTTCAGAAAGTAAAAGTTATCCAAAGCAAAAGGATTATTGTGCAACATCTTACGGCTGTCTGAGACATACCCCTAGGCAAATAGGGAGGATCTCATCTCACTTGGATAACCAGCCTTCTCTGAACTGCTCCATCATCATAAAACCACTTTTTCAAGGAACTGAGTACAACATCTCCCTCCCCACCCCCATAGCTTGACTCTTGAGGGGGATACAAAGCCTACATAGAATTTGTCACCTAACCAACCCCACTCCCCTGCTACTGCCTCAGTGGGCTAATGTGATGATACACGACATACCCTGGAGGGAAAGCGCAGCATTACCTACACTTCATAGAGCTTTAGTCTTGCTCTTCCCTAAATGCTAGGGTCAGAGTCAGTTCTTCTCCCACTGCTAGTCCAGTAATGCCCAAAAGCAACAGGGTTTTGGATGGTCCACATACCCTGATATTCTCCCCGAATGCCTTCTTGGGTTGGAAACAGTGGTACAATTCCTAAAGAGTGGTAGCATCTGTTCTTGTCCCTTTCTTTGGCTCTCTTGGGTTCTTCTAGTGACCACGCTAACATAAAATGGGCTTCTTTCCAGTTCTGGAAACATATGTTAGGAAAAAGCTAACTGTATTCCCCCATGTGCCAGAGTGGTGACGTCCTCAATGCAGCTTCTCTAGGCATTTCCTGTGAAAATTTGGTCTGTGAACCTCCATGCTTTTAGGCATCCATCTCTTTCAAGATCTACTTCACCCCTAAGGAGGAGGGGAGCTGGGACCAAAAGCTAAATAGCAATGTTTGGGCATGAAATCTAATTTACCTTCATGATCAGAGCAAGGGACATCTGATGAGATTTAATTCCAGAAGTGTTCCCTGGGGAAGGAAGCTTTTGCCTGAAGGCTGGGGGCTGGCTAGAGGTAGACCAGACCTCTCAATATCATTCTTGCATCATGACTCCAGGCCTCAAATCTGGGGATGCAGTCTGGCTTGGCCAGAGGCCAGGGCCATCAGTGCACGGTCAGACTTGGGTGGTAATCCCAATTGGTTTTGCACAAGCTTTCATTTTCATTCAGATTACGAAAGGCTCTAGCCAGGATGGGTTCCTTATGGAACGGGAAAATGTGTTGAAGAAGGAGGTCATCAGGAACTCTGATGGCAAGCAGGAGATTTGATCAAGGCTGAACATGTCTGTCTTCCTTTTATTCTCTGTTTATTTTTTATATGAAATGAGGGGAGTCAAGAAGAGGATTGTTAGTGGGGATGCATAGCTTCCCCACTGATGCTCATGGGCTGTGGTCAGATACTTAAGGCAAGATAGCAGTAAGCCTCTGGAATTACAAAGAACCAGATACAGGCATGCCCCCCTCTAACATATTAATTGGTTCTGAGAAAACATGGCATTAAATGAAATGTTACAAGGGGTAGTTAATTCCATTTATTGAATGCAAGAATGTGATACATAGCAATGACCGCAGGTTCAGAATCCAGTATGAGACAATCTCTTTTCCTTCCTGCTTGTTCATGGGTGGAATGCTGTGGGATCCTTTGTATCTTTAAAGCAATGATCCTATGATTCTCTTAACCACCATCATTTCTAGCCAACTACATTTAGGGCACTTGATGATAAATGTCCAAGTCAAGGGAGTTCTTATGGGAAAGGTTAGGTTATATGTACATAGAGGCTTAGCCTGGGAAGACTACAGTTTGCTTGAAATAATTCCCAAACCAGAGAAGCCCCTGCTAAGTAGGTCAGTTCTAAGTCCCCTCAAAGGTCTTCTAGCTCTTCTAAACAGGACTTCTCTTGGGGATAACTTGAACCAGTTTTTTTCCCTCTTGTCCTCTGAACCATGAAGATTGAGTCAAACCTGGAGCTGACTTTTCCCTATACTTTTCTCTCTCCATCTTCTCTGGGCTCTGAGTAGATTCCACCAGGCCCCATTTAACACATCTCTCTGATCTGATCCTGAGACAAGTGGATGAACCCACACCAAGATCTGTGTTATATGGCACTACTTTTATTAGCCAAAAAAGTGTCTGGTCTATGCTGAATCACTGCAGTGAAGAAACCTATGTAGTGGATGGTTTCCAGCAATGCAACTGAATTTGTTCTGGTAGCAAATCCACTGACTACAATTTAAGGATGTTACTTTCGGTTTGTGTCATCCTTCAGTTATCTAAACTTTTATCCCCCTACCCCCAAGAAACACAGGAGATTATTGAGTGGAGGGAGGGAGTGGCATGATTAGACCTACAATTGAGGAAAACCGAATTGATAACTGTGTAGAGGATGATTTGGAGTGGGGAGAGGCTTAAGATAAGGGGTTAAGAAAAGAGTGAGTTGCAGTGGCCCTGAGAGTAGATGACTTTTTTCCAGGAGCTTGGCTCTAAAAGCGGAGATAGGGAAGAATAGTTAGCAGATGTAATGGGACCTAAGGAGAGTTTTTTGTTTTTTTTGTTTTTTAAGGATGTGGGAGGCAGGTATGTTTGTAGGCAGCAGAGAAGAAATCAGCAGCTAGGGAGAAACTGTCAATTAGACAATCTTCTGGGGAAGACAGGGGAGAATTAGGATCAAGGTTACATATAGAGATATCAGTAGCACCTGGAAGAAACCCACATTGATCAGTTCCCTTCCTATTTCTTGATCTTTTCCAACATGAGGTCTTAGTGGGGGGTAGGGGAGGGTTATTTGCTTTAGTTTTGTTCATTGACTTCACAATTCACTAGAGGGATAAAAACCAGTTTTATAGCCAAAAGACCTGAATTTGAATCTTAGTTCTGCCACTCACCAGCAACTGGGTAAGCTTGGACAAGTTCATTTAATTTCTATTGTTTTTTTATCTATAAAATAGGCATGAAAACATCTGTACTACCTACCTCATGGGATGAAATGGATTAACAGTAGCCATGAAAACTAACATTTATGTAGCACCTTAAGGCTTGCAAAGCACTTTATGTGTAGTACCTCATTTGTTCCTCACAGAAACTCTGTGAAGTAGATGTTAATTCTTAAAGTCCCCATTTTAGAGATAAGGAAACTAAGACTAAGGAAGATTGCCCAGAGTCATATAGCTAGTTAGCCTCTGAGTCAAAATCCCAGGCCAGGACTTTTTCACTCCAAGTCTGGTGCTCTAACCATTTTGCCATGTAAAGCACTATGTAAATGACATCATCATCATCATCATCATCATCATCATTATCATCATCACTGTTAAAAATAATCCCTGGGCACGTTAGAGGTAGAGCTCACTCTGGCCCTGCTATTTTTTGTTAGGCTGGCTTTCCAGGTAGACTTCAGTGCTCCGGGAAATCTTCCTTCCTGGCTGAGCTGAGACATTATTGACCTATCTCCTTCTTTTCTCTCCAGATCCGTGTGGATGGGCCCCGGGGGAATGCCCTGCAGTATGAGACAGTGCAGGTGGTGGATCCTGGCCCGGTTCTCAGGGACATGGCCTTCTCCATGGACCATGAGCAGCTCTACATCATGTCAGAAAGACAGGTAAGGCAACCCAAAGCCACCATTGATGGTGCTGATTCTTTATGTAAGATTTGGCTCTTTTAAAGTTCACTTGGAGCACATCCTTCTAAGCGCCTCTTGCTTTAGAGGTCCAGTGGGGAGAAAGATAAGAAATTAGCTTGGAGATAAGTTCTTGCTTTCTGGTAGATGACAATTCATGAAGGACCAGTTGAAAACAGAATAGATTTAATTATTTGGTTCTTTGCCTACAGTTCAAATTGTGTAACTCTGGACAAGTAGGTGGGGTGAGGGAGATGAAGAACTCAATGCTGAATAATGGCCATCTCATAGGCTTTAATTTAAAAATGATGGTGAAGTCATCCCCTTCATTTCAGAAGTAGGGGACTGTGGGTGTAGAATACTGCATATACTGTCAAATGTAGTCTGTAATTGGCTTTGTGAATTCCTTTTTTCCCTTTTCTTCTTTAAAACTTTGTTAAAAGGGAACAACTCTGTTAATCCATAAGGGAAGGCTCACTGGGTAAGGGGTGGGGGTATATTTGGAAATAAAAGTGAGGTAAAAACAAAGGGAATCAATAACAATGATTATATGAATTCTGGGTCTTGGAAATCAGATGAAACACAGTAAAAGCTGAGGAACTGTGGATGTGGAATCTTGTGTATTCAATCTCTGTTGATTTGCTTAACACTTTTTCCTTATTACAAATGAGGGTTCAATGGGGGCAAGGGTCAAGAGGAAATGAAAACAAAAGGTAACCATAAAAATAATCAATAAAAATAAAATTGATAAAAAGGTAGAATCGATAAAAGGTAACAATAAAACAAAAAAATAAATAAGAGCATTGTGGGTTCAGAGTCAGCTCCTTTCATCCTCTAAATTTTCATTTCTGGGAAAGTAAGATCTTTGTTCAGAGGTATGCTAAGAAATGTTTAACAACCAGCCCCCCAAAAAATTGATTTAAGACACACTTTTAAGTTTAATCTTCATTACCAAGATTTTCTTAATTACTTTCTTAAGTCTAGATAATCAACAAAAGAATAAATCATGCCCCCATATATAATATTTGCTGATTTCTGAGTCCTAAATGCTTGCACTGAAAATTAGAGCCTAGAGACCTGACCCCAACACACCCCAGCTTATAACAGTATAGGGCTCTTGGCTCTTGGCTCCCAGTATTGACTCTCTAATCTTCAATAAGCACCTCTTTACCATCAAGGTTATTTCCCATAACACAGGATGATCTGGGGTGTTCATATGGTAAGTGCTGAGAGGAAGCCCATTGAAGAAAGCATCCAGAAGCCTGGGTCAGTGCACATGCCGCCATGTGGGCGGGCCTCCTGTGGCCTTTTTAATTGGTCAGCAACTTTAGGAGAGAGCTTCTTAGCTTCCCACTAAGCGAGTACCATGATGCTCAGCTTGGAGCATCTGTGGTCATGCACTGTGAAGTCACCCAAATGGAACATTGGGTAGACCCTGGGTCTCTAAGTTGTCCAGAACCTAGAACTCAATTGAATTCTCAAGTGAATTGAGTAGGTAGCACTGAGTTCCGGCTTAGTCAAAGAATGAGAACTGGCCTCAGAGAAACCTGTTTGTCCAAACATTAATGTGCCTGAGTTCTAGAAAAGAGAAAAGGATAGCAATTGCAAGAGAGAAAGCAGTACTAACTCTCCCTTTCCTCCCCCTTCCCTGCCTGCACAGAATACTTGGTCTAGAATGAAATGGGTGGTGGCCACCATGATTCCTCTGCTCCCGGCTTGGTGTACAGGAAAACTCCCTGGATTTAGTGTCTGAGGACTGGCTTTGAATTTTGGTTCTGAGACTTCCTACCTATGTAGCCTTGAACACATCGCTTAACCTTTATAGGTCTTTCACAAGATTTAGTGCTGAAAGGGACCTTGGAGGTCATCATCAAGTAAAACTCCTTATCTTACAGATGGGGAAACTGAGGCAGAGAGGGGTTAGGGAGTTATCCACAGTGATACAACTAAAAAGTGAACCCAGGTTTTCATGACTCCATTCCAGTGTTTTGTCTACCACATCACTGTTTTCTCCTCTGTGAAAGTTTTACTCCTCTTGGGCTAGAGGACCCCTAAGGTTCCTCCCAGCTCTAAACTGTATAATTCTTTCTCTACGATGGTTTAAAAATAACTCTGACTTGATGTGAATCCTCATCCTGTCTTTTTAATAACTAGCTATATGACCTTGGGCAAAGTTAGGTCTCTTTTCTGGGCCTCAGTTCCCTCATCTGTAAAATGAGGGAGTTGGCTATGATGATGTCCAAGGTCCATTCTCAGACGTGTGACTGAGTTCAAAGCAGTGTGTCTTCCCAGGGCACTGTCTCTCCAGGCCATGAATATTTATGCATAGACTCCAGAGATGTCTATGGCAGCAGCAGCCGAAGCAAGGGGGCAACCCCTCCCCTCTCATTCATCTTCATTAGGGAGGCTGAGAGCCTGAACTCCCTGACAGAGTCCGAATTGTTCCAGCCCGGTTGCCCCTCTCCACCGTGGGGGAGATGAATACCACATTATGCCACCCACAAGGCTTGTGTATTATGCCTGGGAAGCTGATGCTGGCCCCACCCTCCCGGGAATCTCCGATGACATCTTCGGTTGGTGTGGGGCTCCTCAGGCCCCTCTGCTTCCAGTCACACTGGGACCCATTGTGACCACCCAGCTGAGGCCCTTGTGCCTTGGAAGTGACCTGGAGCTGGGTCTAGAGGGTTGCTTTCTGCTATGGGAACCAGGGCTCCTGAGATCTAGTCTTCAGCCTAGCAACAGTTTCCTGCCCACCTCTGATAAATGATGGCAGTGGATCTTTTTAATGTTATGAACTCACTTGAAAAGAATACAGATCACCGATGACCTCAGGTTCTTTTGAGGTCTGCCCTCAGGGCCAATGTTTCTGAACCAGGGAATAGAACTCTTTAAGGGACTCCTTAAGATGGCAGACGATGATCATTGCAAAGTTCTTAACATAGTTTTCTCCCACAAGAGGCTCAGAAGTCTCAGCATGGTCTGCTTTTTTCCTCAAGGCCAGTAACAATTGTTAACGTGAATATGCCCATTCTACAGGGAACCCACTCTGACCTCCATTATGACTTTGCCCATAGCCCATTCAACTTCCCTCTTAGTACCTGATCTCCCCCAATTTAGCTGACCACTGATGGAAACTAGAGGGAAGGCAGGACATTTGGAGCTCAAGCTCAGGTCCGGTCAAGATGCCATCGAGAACAATAGGGTGTGGGAAGCATAACTAGGAGAAAACAAGGAGGGCAAAGCACTGGAGTCTTATCACGGTGAAGCCAGGTCGTTTACCAGAATGTGCCAAGAAACACAGATCAGGAATGCCATTCAATTAATCAGACTAGGCTCAAGGAACCATGTATTATACAATGAAATCAGAGTCAAGACTACAGAGCACAAGCTATGTAGAAGAAAATTGTTCCTCCGAGGATTGAGAGACCCTTTCTCATGAACCCGGGCCAATGATCCTCAGCTGGTATTGACCATCATTGCCTCTTCTTTCCCATAATAATTCAGTTAGTTAGATGATGAAATATTAACTAAAGTAGAGCTTGGTGTTCACTGAAATAACTGAGCTGAAGTGAAGTCACTGTGGGTTCCTCCTCACGTGAAGCATAAGCATTTTGATTTTCTTTCTTCCTCCCTTCCCATCTTTTCTTTCCCTTCTCTTCCTCTTCCTTTTCTTCTCTTTCCTTTCTTTTCCATCAAGATCAGTGATCAAATCCTGTTTAGAAACTTACTAGCTGTGCAAACCTGGGCAAATCTCTTAATGTCTCTTGACCTCAGTTTCCTCCTTTGTAAAATGAGGGGGAGTTAGACTTGACGGCCCTGAAGGGCCCCTATGATCCCATAAGGTTATAGCAACATGTATGTGTTCATGCACGTTTGTGTGAATGTGTACACATGTGCACTCCCATACCTCCATACCATTCCTTTGCTCTCTTACCCCTTAAATTCTCTTCCCTGGCCTTCACCATCAAATGACTTGTCTTCCAAGTAAGATTTAGATTTCTTAGGCAGGGTTTTGGTTGCTGGTACCCAAGGAGTTAAATCGAGATAGTAGGCCTGTACATCGTGCTGAGACAGAGATTATTTTAGGAGAGTCAGCAACTCAGCAAACTACAGTTTGTTGCCTCTGGGCCTAGGAAACCTTTTCCCTGAGTGGCTGAATAGCCCAGGGAGGTTGAGGTCGCTAGTCCTCTCCTACCCTATCTCTTTAACAAACTGGAACTGGTCTCTCCTGTCTGACCTCTGCTGAATGCCATTTCACTGACTGACCAGTTAGTGCTCTCTTCATAGCCTGGGGTTTACCAAGAAGGCCTTCCAGAATGGAGCTCAGGAAAGATTCTTGCAGTATTATTTCCTTTCCATTTGATTTGAGTGTATTCTGGGACTCAGGCTCCCAACTTCTAAAGCCTAGAAGATGCCAGCTCTATGATTGCAAAAACTGGGGGAGTAAGATAGGATAATGATAGTGGGGAGCAAAGAGAAAGAATGACATTGCAGAAATGAGTCAAGAATATGTGTGTGCATGTACCCATTATTTAAAAAGTAGCTCTCTGTGAAGATACTACTGTGCTTCTGTCAATTTGCATAGTTTTGTGTCAACCTGCTTTCAGTTTAATTCAGTAAGCATTGATTAAGCACCTCTTGTGTGCAGAGCTCTGCCAAGTGCAAGAGGTGCAAAGAAAAGGAAAAATAGTCCCTTGATCTAAGGAGGCTGCTTTCTGTTGGTGGAGGTTTCAACATCCATCAATGATAGAGTCATAGATTAAAGGTACAAGAGAGCTCAGAGAACATCTCTAGCCCAACCTCCTCGTTTTACAGATGAGGAATCTGAATTTCTGGGAATTTCTGGGAATAATAAATAGTTAGCATATTTAGCTGTAAGGTTTTTAAGAACTTTGTGTTATTTCTCCAATCAAAAATTGTTAGTGGCGCCCTCAGTGCCTATAAGATAATGATGATGATATAGGTAGCATTTATATAGGCAGCTAGGTGGCACAGTAGATAGTGCACTGGGCCTGGAGTCAGGAAGACTCATCTTCTTGAGTTCAAATCCAGCCCCAGACACTTACTAGGTGTATGACCCTGGGCAAGTCACTTAATCCTGCTTGCCTCAGTTTCTTCATCTGTAAAATGAGCTGGAGGAGGAAATGGCCACCACTCCAGTATCTTTGCCAAAAAAACCCAAATGGGGTCAAAAAGACTCAGAAATGACTGAGCAACAACAAAATCATCTAAAAAGCACCCACTATGTGCTAAGTATTTTACAAAGAGTATTTCATTTGATCCTCACAACGATCTGGGAGTTAGGTACCATTATCATCCCAAGTTTACAGATGAGGAAGCTGAAGCAGCTGGAGGCAGAGAGCGGTTAAGTGACTTACTCAGAGTCATGCAGCTAGTGTCTGAGGCAGAATTTGAACTCAGTTCATCCTGATTGTAAGTTCAGCCTTCTGTCTACTGTATCACCAGCACTTCACCTGCTCACAGTCAGACAAGTGGTCAGCTTCAGAGCCAAGACTTGAACCTGGGTCCTGTGACTCCAGAGCTGTTGCTCTTCCCGCCATGGCACATTGCTTCTAGTTCATTAATAATAATAGCATTCATATGACACTTTCAGATTTGAAAAGCACTTTACATTTGCCATCTTACTTTATCCTCCCAACAACCCTGATAGAGAGCTGCTATTATTATCCCCTTTTTACAAAAGAGGAAATTGAGTCAAGACAGATTAAATGACTTGCCTGGGGTCACACAAGTGTCTGAGGCTGAATTGAAACTCAACAGACGAGGGCTAGGCACTGTCAGGGGCTGGCATGACAAGGACAAAGACAAAATAATCCCATCCTTCGAGGAACTTGTATTCGATGGGGGAGGCAGTGTTGGTAAATGTTTTAACAGCCAGCTCTCAAAATAAAAAATCTACACTGTCAGTTCACACTGACACATTTTTAAGTTTAATTGGCATTATTCATATTTTCTCCATCACTTTCTTAATTCCAGATAAATAACAAAACAATAAATCAAGTCCTGATTTATAGCTTTGCTTATTTTGGACATGTAAATGTTCACACTGAAAATTTAATGATCAATTCCAGCCAGTTAGAACTGGCTCCAGCACACCATCAAGGGGAAACAACACACACACATAAGTACATATATACATATATACACACACAAATATACATGTATGTATATATATATATACACACACACACACGTACATACACATACTCATACACCACTTATGCCAGTTATCTAAAAACATGATTCTAAGAAGGGGTCCATAGGCTTCACCAGACTGCCCAGGGGGTTCATGCCACACACAAAAGATTAAGAACGCCATCCAACTCCTTGACAGAGGTGGAAAGTCCACAAGTGTTGCACAATGCATATATTTTCAGATTTTTTCAAAGTATTGACTAGTTATGCTGATTTATTCCCCTTTTGTCTTAAAAATACTATTTGTCATATGGGATAGCTCTCTGGGAAGGTGAGGGATAATAGGGGAAACTATGCTGATATATGGATATATGTATATATGTACATGTATATGCATATATACATATACATGCACACACATATACACATATGCAAACACACATGTACATATATACACCTATACATATACATATATGCACATACATACACATATACATGTAAGAGCCCCTGGTATAGGGGAATCAGGAAACTTTCTCATAGAAGGTGGCTATAGAGCTGATTTTGATGGAAGAGCTGTGTGTGTGTGTGTGTGTGTGTATTGCTACCCATAGGCTTTGTCTCTTTGTACCAGTACAAAGCTTACATCTCTTTTTCAAAAAGTTTTAAATCCTGCCTCTTAATGTCTATTTCTGGGTGTGCACTTTCTTCTCCTTTTCTGTCTGTGTCTTTGTGTGGGTGCACCTATGTGTGCATTTTCCAAAACTCCCCATACCCCAAGGAGATGTCAATATGCATCAAAAGCCCTCTGATAAAACCCTGCCAAACAGATATCGGGGAAGTGAGAAGGGGAAAAAAAATAATCACTGGGAGAGATAAAGGAGAAGATGGGGTGGGGGATGGTAGCAGTCTTACTGGTACCTCAGAGTGCCATCTCATCATAAGAAAAGGAGGGCTCACAAACCCGAGCCAAGCCTTCCCCTGTTTGTGATGCCCAGCTGAAGGAGCAGGTACTAGGATCAATCACAGCACCAGAAACATTCTGCATGCCCATCTCCCTCTGCCTGAAAAGTAGGTTCTCAAATACATGTTTCTGCCTTGGAGATATGATGCTCTCCTCTTTGAGATGAGACCGGAGTGGCTGCTACCTTTATCATCTCCCATTCTTCTTTTTCCTTACTCTCACAAAGGGCAAGCACTTTCCTCACAGACATAAGTATTTTCAGGGCACATCTGTCCTAGAGGAAGGTACAGCCTGTCTCTTGGCACCAAGGGTAGAAGCCAAAGGATAGCTACTCCCTAGCCCTAGCTGTTTACTATGGAGACAGAGGCTGATGGGAGCTGTGGGAATTGGGTTTGGAGCTGGTCCAGCTTAAGTGCCTTAGTCTCGTGGGGAAGCAGGAGAAGACAGAACTAACTGTGCTTAGTCAGATTTGGATACAGGAGAACCAAGTTGAAGTTCTAGCTCTAATGTGTAACACACTTTATCTAGTCACATAAATTATCTAGAAATCAGTTTCTGCATCTATAGGATCGTAGATTTAGAGCTAGAAGAAAATTTGGAGGCTACCTAGACCAACTGTTCTCAAAGGGGTCTCTGGACCTCTTTACACCGTTAAAAATTATCAAGGAATTCCTCCCTCCTCAAAGAACTTTTGTTTAAATGGGTTGTATCTATTGATATTCACTGTATTAGAAATTTAAAATCTTTGTGTCATTGTGAAAATAGTTTTGACCTCATGGACCCCCTGACAGGGTCTTGGAGACCTTCAGTGCTCCCTGGACCATACTTTGAGAATTTCTGATGTTGACTCAGTCCCTCATTTTACAACTGAGGACCTGAAGCTCAAGGAAGTTGTGACTTGCTGGAGGTCTCCTAAGTTAAGTGATAGAGGCAGATTTGAAATCAAGTCCTTCTATTCCAAATCCAATGCTCTTTCCCTAGACAGCGCCACTTGGCTGGCTACCTCAAAAGGGCTGTGAGAAAAGCCCTTCATAACTGATAAAGCATGTTATTATACTGTTGTGTCCAATTCTTCATGACTCTATTTGGGGTTTTCTTGGCAAAGATACTGGAGTGGTTTGCCATTTCCTTCTCCAGCTCTTTTTACAGGTGAGGAAACTGAGGTAAACAGGGTTAAGTGACTTGCCCAGGGCCACACAGCTAGTAAGTGCCTGAGTCTGGATTTGAACTCAGGTCCTCCTGACTCTAGGCCTGGCACTCTATCCACTGAGGCACCTAGCAGCCCCTTAAAACATTATAAATGTTATTTTTCTTAGTAGTTCTAACATTAATATTCTTATGATATGGAATCAGTTGCACAACCTCTAGAACCTGTCCATCTGTGCTTATGTGTGTTGGATGTGTTGGGCCCAGAATTAAACAGGAAGAGAGTGGACTGCTTTCAGGAAATTTCAAAGCCCCTGTAATTATCCCAAACTTCTCCCATAAACAAAGGACCATATTTTTAATACCAATATTATGTAGTTATATGACTGGTCATGACAGAACACTCCAGCCTCTGAGGAATTAAAAATGGATACCACTGTGAGGGCAATGCCAAAGTACTCAGTGGGTGTAAGCAGGTTGCAATGTTTAATAAATAAGGAACTTCAAAGATGAGCTGGAATTATGGATATAATCAGGGAAAGATATATGATTTGAAGAAGGAGATTTCCAAACAGCAAAAGTGAGGAATAATAGTGGGGAACCTGGGTGATGCATTTGAAGTGTCAGGAGGATATAAGGAAGTCTCCCAGAGAGCATTGGTCAGACCCTTTGTGGTGAATATATGGGAGGCCTTGGAAAATAGAGCACAAGATGGGCAGGTATAGATGTGTTTCCATCTATGGAGGGAATGTGCAAATCAATGAAATTACAGATGCATTTGGGTATAAATAGTATTCGATTGAAAACCATAGGACTGACCAGGCACCCCATTAAAAGATGAGAGTCTTTTTAGGTATTTATTTTCCACTAAACCTAAGATAATAGATTCATCAAAAACTCTTTCTTATGCTAAAATAGTGTGACCAGAGTCATTTTTCTATCACTTACTCTTGTAGCCACCTTCTTGAGATGGTCAATTGACCAACAGGCACACAGACAGCAAAAGAAAATTGTTGGGGCAGGTAGGTGGCGCAGTGGATAGAGCGCTGGCCCTGAAGTCAGGAGGACCTGAGTTCAAGTCTGGCCTCAGACCAAACACTTGACATGTACTAGCTGTGTGACCTTGGGCAAGTCACTTAACCCCAATTGCCTCACCAAAAAAAAAAATTGTCCCACGTACCCTGGACTACCACAGTGTAGCTTTTCCACTATGTACCAGAGTACTCTCTAATTCTTCCCCCTCCCCCCAAAAAGCATAGCAATAGCAGGGTTCTGTGAGCTAATTTCATGTACCAGCAAATTCTAACCTTGCCTTCTCTCCCTAAATACCCTGACTGAAAGCAGCTGCAGTGAGGTTGGAAATGCCAGCATTCTCAGTGAAGTGACTCCACCTGCTCCCGTCTTACCTCCATGGTCCAAAAGCAGTGCTTTTCCCCCGCTGTGCTAACAAAAGGGCACACTAGACAGCTGTATTATGTCCCAGAGAAGACTTATACTGCATTGGGATCTGGGATCCCTACATTAGATTTTTATTTATGTAATTGACACTCTTTATTTCCATGGCCTTTGAACAAGTTCCTCCCTTCTGAGTTTCTCAGTATCCTACATGTCTATAAAGCACAGATGTCAGTGATGTTGTGAGAGCGAGTGATATGAGATGAGCCTAAAGTTCTCAGAGTTCCCTGGAGACCAGCTTTATATAAAGTACTGCTGTAGTGATAGTTTCTGGCACTAAAGGTGTCTGACTCCAATAAATGAATCCCAGAAAGTGCTTCTGATTGTCAGGCAGTCACTGGGTCCCCAGGCACACCCCCCAGTGTGATGTACATTTGATGGTGACACAGCTGACTCTCCATCACACTTATCTGCCCCCAAAGGGGACTAAGCTGTTGGTTCCAGTTTGCATTGGGATGGCTGACACCATGACAACCCCATTTGGATGGCTGCTTCTGGAACTTTGTCTGGGCTGTCTCTGATCACTCTTGGGAAGGCAGAACCATAAGTGAAAGGTCTTGGGCAGTGAGTGACAGAAAGCAGAGCTACCTAAGGCATTCAAACGAAGACCAAAGCCATGGTCACATTCTACCTGATTCCATTCAGGTGGTGGTGGTGGAAGAGGAGGAGGAGCCCTCTGCATTTGTCTGGAGCTGATCCCCAAGATTCTAACATGTAATTATTAGGATGTTTTTTCTCCTTGTTTTTCTCAATGAGGAAGAATGGGTCTCCAGTTTGTGATTGCAGAGCCAGATATGGGAATCAGAAGGAAGAAAGTTTGTCCCATAGTCAGTAGAAGTCTGGTGTCTGGACTAGTCATGGTCTCAGAATAACAGAGTTGGATGAGACAATAGAAATCCTCTTGTCCGACCTCCTCACTTCCCAAGGAAAGGTAAACTGAGGCCAAGAAAGATGAAGTACTCTGCCCAAGTTCCTACAGCTATTTAGTGACATATCCCATGACCCAGTATAATGTCTTTACATGGTTTTTCAATAGGTTAAGAAGTTGTGATTTCATCAGTGTGGAAAATCACACCATATACAGTTTAAATGACTTCATGACAGAGCCTCAGAGAGACTTGCTCATGGTCACTCAGCTAATGAATCATAACTGGGATTTGAACCCAGAACTTTCTGACTCCAAATTCAACACTTTATCCATTATACCATATGTGATGTTGCTTTTCGTGAAAGCAGGTACTTAATAGTTCTTGAATATAATTGAAGCCAGGAGTAGCACAAACTCTCAGTCTAGTACTCTGTCTACTTACCATGCTGTCAGCTGGGTCAGATGTGAGGAAGACCCGAGTTCAAATCCAATCTCAGGCACTTATGAGCTCGGTGACCCTGGGCAAGTCATTTGACTAACTTCTGTTTGCTTCAGTCTCCTCAACTTGAAAAAAGGGATAATTACAACACCTAGTTCCCAGAGTTGGTGTGAAGATCAAATGAGATATTTGTAAAGCACTTAGTACAGTGCCTGGCACACAGTGAATACTTAATAAATGCTTATTCCCTTTCTCTTTCTTTTCTTTCCATTCACAAACCTTTCTATATTAAAAGCTTTTTACATGCAACACATAATCTCATAATTCTAGCTATAGGGTATGAAGGAGTTGAAAGGACTGTCCTTCATTTCTCCAATATGGAAGTAGAGTCATGGAGCTGGGACAGCCTTTGTCCAGTAAGTACAGAGTATGAAAGCTGGAAATGGAAGTAAGAAGCCAGAGCTCCTGACTCCCAGGGTTCTACCACAGCAATTGGCCATGACTCCTTATATGCCACAGCCAGAAGGTCTTTGTCCCTGGCACTATCTATGTTGAGGACTATTCAGAACACCTGCAGCTACTGACAAAAGCAGGGAATAAACTACCAAGAATCACAGACTATGATTGGAAAGACCTCATAGCAAGAGGGATTAAACTTTTTTTTGCTTGGTGGCAGGGGTCTGAATTAGAAACAATGGGTAGAAATTGAGACTTCATCTCAGTATAACTTTGTTATCGTTGTTGAGTTGTTTCAGTCGTGTCTAACTCTTTGTGACCCCATTTGGGGTTTCCTTGGCAAAGACACTGGAGTGGTTTGCCATTTCCTTCTCCAGCTCATTTTAAAGATGAAGAAACCGAGGCGAACAGGGCTAAGTGACTTGCCCAGGGTCATACAACTAGGAAGTGTTTGACCCCAAATTTCAGTTCGGGAAAATGAGTCATCCTAACTCCAGGCCCTGCACTTTATCCACTGCATCATCCAGCTGCCTTATTATAACTAAAGACCCCACAATAATTGAATCTGCTCAAAAATTGAATGGTAGCTGGTGAGTTCCTTGTCCCTGGAGGTCTTTGAGTTGAGGCCAGATGATCACTAGTCTTCTTTCACATGATCCCCCTTCAATTACTTGGAGATAGCGATCATATACCCTCTAGTCCTTTTCTTCTTCAGACTAACTATCCACTGTTCCTTTAATTGCTCCCCATACGTCATGGCTTTGAGTCTTCCTTTGAGGGTAGGGCTGGTCTTCCTGGTAAGTGGAGGGGTCATGGCTTGGCCTAAGTCTGTAATCTGAAGGGTAGTAAGGAAGACTTATATATATATATATGTATGTATATAACCACTCCCGGATAGCTCTCTCACTAATGTCTTAGAGTCTATCATTTCAGATTTATTCATTTGCCCTCTTCCCCTAGGCCTATTATAAAATGCAGAGAGAGGGGTAGTGTATTAAGACAACAACAGCTTTTCATACATTTTTAGCTTTGTTTGGTATCTTAGAGATCACCTAATCCAAGTGTAACTAACTTAGAAGATGCTGGAAGAATTTGAAAGTCCTGGGGCTTTGTGGGTGGAGAGGGTTATTGAAAAGGAGAAAGTCACAGATGTGGGAAGGAGAGGGCACTGAAGGTAAACTTGGGTCCCTTTTCAGTCCCCTGGAGTTTAATTGCAACTTCATCAGGGAATAAAGGCTTCTTGCATACCCATTAGCATCATCTTCCAGAAGAAAGTCCTGGTCTCCTGGTCATCCTGGCCATATTTTGCTTTCAAAACAAATCCTCTTCAGGGATACCTCATGGTCCCTCTTGAAGGAATTTAAAGGAAGATTGAGATTTGTTGCTTTTTTTTCTTTATGTATGTTAAAGGGTTGATGTTGCTGAGCTTGCATTCAGTTTTTGATAAAGTATCATTCTATTCTTATGGAAAAGATGGAGACATATCCAATAGATACAGAATTGGTCGGATGGACTCAAAGAGCAGCTGCTAATGGTTCAATGTGAATATGACAGTACATCACCAATGGAGTTCATACTCCTGGGCTCAGGGCTTGGCGATAAACCGTTTAACATTTTTGTCAATAACTTAGATAAAGGCATAGAGGGGTATGGTCAGTAAATCTGAAGACGACACAGAACTGGGAAGAGTAGCTAACACAGTGAAGAAAGAATCAGGATCCAAAAATACATTCTGATGGGCTAATGCAGCAATTCTCAAAGTCTTTGGTCTGAGGATTCCAATATATTTTAAAAAATTATCAAGGACCCCAAATGACTTTTTTTTATGTGGATGTTTACCATGTTAGAAATTAAAATTGATAAAATAGAGTTATTGTTTCATTTTAAAAATAATAATAATAAACTGCTGTATAGTAACATGATTTTAAAAGGAAAACAACTATATTTTCAAAAAAAATTTAATGAGAAGGCTGACATTTTTATATATTTTTGCAGATCTCTTTAATGTCTGGTTTAATAGAAGACAGCTAGATTCTCATATCTGCTTCTGCATTCAATCTGTTGCGATATATTGTTTTGACTGAAGTCTGTGAAGAAAACCTAGCCTCACACAGAGATTTAGTTGAACAAGGGAAGAGTATTATAATAGGCAAATAATATATTCATATTTTTGTAAAATTGTTTTGACCTTATGGACCCCTTGAAAAGATCATGGGGACCCCAAGGAGTTTGAGAACAGCCTAGCTAAAGCATTAGGATCAATCTAATATCATATAATTCAATAAGGATAACTGCAAAGATTTGGGTTTTTTTTTTGTACTTGAGTACAAAAAAAATCAACTCCACAAATATAACATGGGGAGGCAGTTATTTTGAAAAAGATCCAGGGATTTTAGTGAATTACAAACAATATAAGTCAGAAGTGTGATGGGGCAGCCCAAAAAAGCTGATGCCAACCTGAGATACATGAAGAGGGACATGTCTTCCAGGGACAGGAGGGTGATGGTCCCACTGTACTTCATGGTTGTCGGACCTCATCTAGAATATCATGTTCAATTCTGGACACCATGACGTAAGAAGGACATTGACAAACTGGGGAGTGTCTCCAGGAGTGCAACCAGAATAATGAAGGGCTGTGAGTCCATTACATAAGGATTAGTTGTAAGAACTGGGCCTGTTTAGCCTGGATAAAAGACTAGGAGGGGAAGGGGACAACATGATGTTTGTATTCAAATATTTGAAGGGCTGTTATATGAGGGGAGGAATTAGACTTCTTCTGTTTGGCCATAGAGGACCAAACAAGAAACAATGGGTAAAAGGTAAAAAGAAGCAAATTCAGGCTGGATGTCAGGAAAAACTTCCTCCTCACTAGAGCTGTCCAAAATTAGAATGAGTTTCCTCCAGAGGTGGTGGGGCTTCCCCTACTTTAAGATCTTCAAGCAGAGATTGCTGTTATAATGGGGATTCTTTTAGGCAAGACTTATAGTAGATGGCCACTTAGTTCTGAAATTTTGTGATTCTGTGAAATCCCATCCCACCCTCCACCTCCTTGTCATACAAGTCCAAAGGAGAACTGTCAGAATCCCAAGTGACACCCTCAATGAGAGAAGAATGATGGAAATTATTTCTCCTTTCAAGCCTACTGATTGGGCAGTTCTTCCTGACTCAATAGCCAACCTCCTTTTTTGGACAATGCTTCCATTCCCCACCCCAACCCCCAAAATAAGCATTAAGGGACCAACCAAGTGTCTCTGGTTGTACCAGAAATGATCCAAGAGTGTGCCTAGCTTTATCACCCCTATTACATTTAAATCTTGAATTTCCTTCTTTCTACTGGCATGAACTCAGGCAATTCATTTCACCTATCTGGTGGTCAGTTTCCTTTTATGTAAAATGAAATTTTTTTTATTAATTTATTTTGATTTATCAACAATCACTTCCATATGCTTTTGAGTTTAAAATTTTTCTCTCCCTTCCTCCCCACCATTCTCCCCAAGACAGCACACAATCTGATATGGCCTATACATATACATTCCTATTAAACATATTTTCACATTAGTGATGTTGTAAGTAAGAATTAGAACCAATAGGAGGAACCACCAGAAAGAGGAAACAAAACTCAACAGAAGAGGAAAAAAAATAGCAAATAGTATGCTTCAATCTGCATTCAAATTTAAAATGAAATCATGTCTAAACTATGTCTAAGGCCCCTTTTAGCTCCAAATATATGATTTTAAGAGTCTATGGTCCTCCTTTTCTCTTGGAGTGGATTTTTAATAGGTCTGAGTTAAGCTAGATTGATCACGTGAAGTTGCCAGAGCCATGGAGCCACGGAGAAGGCCATGGGGAGAGCAACAAAACAAGCCATTGATTTCCTTATCTTTTGTCTCCACTATTCCACAGCTCCCCCCATCTCCTCCACTTTCTGCTCTGTCTTGTCAGGAACCAAAGTGCTCCAATGGGAAAGGGAGAAAAGTTGTTGTAAGGAGGGAGGAGGAGAGCAGTGGGTGTGTGGAAGAGAGAAGAACAAGGAATCCAATTGGCCAATCATTAGAAGAGAAGCTTTGGCAGCTCTCTAATCCTGAACTCCATTAAGCATCTGTCTCCAGCAATTGCTCTGACAGTCATATCTCCTTTCAACTTGTTGGCAAAGACCCAATGGTTTTGGGGTCAATCTAAAGTGCTATTTTAAAGCAAACCACCTGTAATATTCCACTTAGCTCCAGATGAGGAAACTCTGGAGTATAGGAAAAGAGGGAACTCAGGCTACTGCTACTGCTACCATTTCCCCTTTCCCCCCCTTCTCTCTTCCCTTTTCTCCTTTCCTCCTTCTTTCCCTCCCTTCCTTTCCATTTCCCCTTTTATCCTTATTTTATATTTTTCCTTCCTTCCTTCCTTTCTTCCTTCATTTTTATTTCCCTTTTCTCCCTTCCTTTCCATCCCCCCTTCTTTCTTCCTCATTAACCACTCTCTGTGGAAAATACAGAAGAAGCAAAAGATGATTCTTATTCTAGGAGTGACAACAGTAGCAAGCTAGGGAAGTCCTGTACTCTGTAGAATATGAAACTATCTTCCCTAAGGAAATCTCTTTAAGAGATGTTTGAAGAACAAAAGCTTTCTGGGATCCTCCTTCAATAACCAGACTTTTGAGAGTTAGTTAGAAATGTGACAATACATACTATTCTATTCAAGTAGAGTTTGTGAGGCCATTTGATAAAGATGTTATGGGGCAGTTTCCTATTTCAGATATAGTTTGGACTCTGAGATGAGTTGGCATTATGGCATGTCACTGTAACCCTTGTATAGAAGGTTCTCATATGACACCAAGGACCCAGGTACATTTGGGGACATTTCTCACCTTTCTGCCTAGTTGCCTCCACCAGCAAAATGCTAAAACTTCACTATATGACACTACTCAGTGTGTTGTCATCAAATTCCCCTTGTAGGTATGCAGTTCACAAACTCAAGGATGAAAAAGCTTATTTACATATAAAGGAAAACAAATAGAACTCATAGCACAACTCAAAAATAATAGCGATGCTTCCCAGTAAGCAACCCTTTCACATAGACCTGTATAGACTCAATTATTCATTAGGGTTCCCAGAAGGCATAATTTCATGGAATTCCTGAGTGCACTGTAGCTCTCTCTAGCTCCTAAGAGCTGGTTTTCACTTGTCATGCCTCCTATAGCTCCCCTGAAGCCACCTTGGTCTTATTCTTATTGTCCAACTTGAAGTTCTCTGAAGACAATAACAATCCCTTCTTAAATTCTTAAGATCCCTCCAGTTTACTCCATCTTCAGTGTTCCGTAACTCCAAGCCGATACTTTCTTTAGATTTCTTCTCAGGGGAAAAGCCCTTGTGATATCCCTACTCTGTAGTGGAGAAGGAAACATTTTAGAATATCCTCATTTTGACAAAACATATTTCCTCCCAGATATAGTTCAAGTGACGCCCCCTTCCCCACCATGTGGTATCCACCCTAAAAAGTCTCCCATGTGCCATGATTTTATCCAACCTCACACAACAGCTCCCATCCCTTTCCTTCTTACCTCTGAGCTGGTGTTTGTCACCAGTACTGGTTTGAGACATGGTGATTTTGTACCCTGCCTTCTTTCCCCGGCTCTTGGGTGATGGGTTTCCCACCTGTATCAGCACCTCTTTTGAGCCTAAAAGTTGACAGGTTACCCCATTTTCTCCCTATTACCTTTTAATCATGAAGATTTCTAGCCCCAAGTGTTATTCAAGTTATTTGGATCTACTTCCCACCACCAAATATTCTCCTGCTTTACCACCATCCAGGAGAGTGGAAGAAGAGAAGAAAAAAAATCTCTACTTATTCATGATTTCATTAATTGCAATATGGGCACCAAAGTAGGATTTCAAAATGGTAGAATCGTGTCTAACATCGAGGGATTAGTAGCAGACTTAAAATTATTATTGGAAAATAAAAAGCATTACTGAGAGACAAAGCTGTTAGAGATATATATTCAGATGGAATAACATAGTAGTTTCAAGGTTATATATTAATTTGAGGCTGAGATTATCAGGATACTCACGTAGGTGGAACATAGGTGGCACACTGTTAAGTAGAAGCATCCAGGTACATATTAGCCTTGTAGTAAATCTCAAATATGCATATAAGCCGAGGCTGAACATGTTTTGCTACATGCTAAAATATTTCCACAACACAATTTTATCTTACATATATCATTTACTAAGATAAAATGTGTAAAACTTTTTTAAACCATTTACACTACATTAATATAAATGTAATGTTCTTTCTGTCAACATTGACATTTTTTTTAATCCCATTGAGGTCTATTGGGTTTAGCGATTCATTATCTCCATTGAGTGAGCTATCTGGGGACCAAAGATTACTACAAATTCACGTTACCACCAAATGTCAAATTTACCAGGATATCTGAATATGGTGATGGGTAGAATGGATCAGGAAGACTGAAATCAGGAAGATCTAAATTCAAATTCTATGCTTCCTAATTACTCAGCTTGGGCAATGAACATTTAACCACTCTGAGTCTTAGTTTCCTCATCTGGAAAATGGGATCAATAATTTAAGCCACTAATTAAATACTCATTATTATTATTGTTATTATTATTATCTCTCCATAAATAAACTGAGCTGTCTTCCCTCACTGACTGAGCCAGGAAGTTGTCAAGATCCCCATTAGTCCATGCCCTGTAAACTCAGAATCACTAGGAATCCCACTTTTCTATTATATTTATTTCACTTCCCTTTCCATTTCTCTGTGATATATTGTAATGACATGGTAGTTCTACAGGAGTGACTATATACATTCTACGTATAGAATGCATATGTGTGTGTATGTATGTATACATTCTATATGTACACATATATAGGAATCCCTATATGTATAGGGAATCCCAGTAGTAAGAGGATACAGCGGGGAAATTTCTACCTTGCCAAGATCCTAGCTTAAACTAAGTAATTTGGAAATGCAAATAAACTCACTTTAAGATGGCTATTAAACAGGGCTTTGTGAAGAATACTGTAGACTATTCTTTAACAGATGGGGAAGCTTCTGGTTAGTTTCTTTCCACACTGGAATGTATACTATCTCTAGCCTCTCTATTCCAAAGAAGTATGGTCATGTGATGCCCAAGGCTAGATTGGTTCTTCAAACCCTTTTCTAGTCTCTACTGGAGAAGACACTTCCAGTACAAAATGAAATGAATCAGAAATGTTGACATTGGAGAAGTGGCCTGGCATAGTCCATAGAAAGCCCCTTCAGAGTCAGGAAGACTTCAATTCTGTACCTCTGATACATCCTTGCTCTATGACACCAGGTAAGTTACTTGAACTTTCAGTACCCTCAGGCAACTCTCTAAGACTCTAAGTTTCAGAGTGGATATAGATCTGCTTGATAAAAGGAGTTTCCTCACTGGGAATTCTCTATGCCAGTGACATAACAGGTCTGGCAACAAAAGACAAAATCAAATAGAGCATGTCAAAATTCAATAGACCTGTCTTCCCAGATCTAGATGTATTCATTAGGCTTGGTCAATGTTTTCTGGGTTTGACTTAAGGACATGACACTAAAAAGATCAAGATCTCAGGTTTTCTTGCTGTAAAGGTCAAGGCCATGCCATGATTTTATCAAACTCCAACCTCACACAACAGCTCCCATACCTTTCCTTCTCCCGTCTGAGCTGATGTCTGTCACCTAGTGGCCAGGAAACCCAGGAAACCTGGATGGAGACATGATAACTTTGAACCCTGTCTTCTTTCCCCAGCTCTTGGGTAATGGGTTTCTCACCTGTATCAGCACCTCTTTTAAGCCTAAAAGTTGACAGGTCATCCCATGCCTGGGTATAGAGTAAAGGATTTCTCCTTCAAAGACTTTGATGCTAGAAACCTGAGTTACTTATCCTCTCACTGTATGGAGAGGGCAGCTTTCCAAGAATGAAAGAAGAATCTGTTCATGGCTACAGATTTTACCCTATTTTTGCCATTAAAACTTAAGTGTAATACAGGGGGAAGCAGATGATTGAATTTGAATGATCAGCCCAGACTCATCCTAACTATTGGAAAACCCATGAAAGAGCATGCATTTCTTATACCAGTCAAAAACAATGTCTTTTGATATGAAATACAACTCATCACTCCCACTTTGATGGTGCTATTTGGGCCATTGATTAATTTCCAAAATAGAAAAACAATTACAATTCTATTTATGCAGCCAGGCCCAAGAAGTGACTGCAGCGGTCCAGATGTGAGTCACCGGCGTAGATTACAACCCAAATATGCCAGTTTGATGAAGCTGGTATCTTCAGTACAGGCCTCAAATACGAGGCATTCTGTCTGGACTCCATCTACCTTTTTTCTCTAAGTAATTTTCCATTGTCATTGCCTAGGTATAGGAGTAAAGGATTTCTCTTCCGAAGACGTCGATCCTAGAACCCTGAGTTACTTAACCTCTTTCGGCCTCAGTTTCCTAATATTCACAGTGAGGAGGTGAATCTCAATGGCTTCTAAGGCCCCTTCTAGAGTTAAGTCTGTGGTCCTATGAGCCACATAATTAACCCTTTCATCTCAAGAAATTCTGCCCTGCCCCACCCCGCTCCCCTTTGTTAACTGCCTCTCCTGAGTTGATATTTCAGGAAAGCCTCAGTCACATCACTACCCCACACACTCCTTTCCACAACTTGTGTACTCTTTCCAACATGGTGCCCCTTCTGTAGTTCAGGAACCGTAGTCAAATCAACTCTGTCATTGCTCTTGGAAAGGATGTATCAGTATCCTCTCTTATGGTTCCACTCTCTATCCTGTAACTTTCAAAACCAAAATGCCTTTTCCTGGCCATTAGGACCCATTTATGTTAGAACATAAGTTCCTTGAGGGCAGGCACTATATTTTCTTTGTTATTGGAATC
Source organism: Vombatus ursinus (assembly GCF_900497805.2). Taxonomy (NCBI): domain Eukaryota; kingdom Metazoa; phylum Chordata; class Mammalia; order Diprotodontia; family Vombatidae; genus Vombatus; species Vombatus ursinus. Next base: position 1,904,003 of record NW_020954648.1, on the reverse strand, counting down.
CCTAGATACAGGTCTGGACTTGGAGCCAAGAAATTCTGATTTCAAATCCTGCAACAGACACTTAAAGCAGTGTGACCTGGGCAAGTCATTTAACCTCTCTCAAACTCAATTTCCCTCATCTGTAAAATGGGGATATCTACTTAAATAGGGTTGTTGTGAGGATCCAGTGAGAAAATATATGTAAAGCACTTTGCTAACTTTAAAGTACTATACAAATGCTAGTCATTATTACTATATCCCAAGCACTTTGCCTAATGCTTGGCATATAAGGAGTGCTAATAAATGCTTTTTCGTTCACTCATTCCACTTCTTTCCAGATGCCCCTCACCTGTTGCAGCCCTTCAGAACCATTTTAAAAACTCCTCAGCTCTATTTCTCTGGACAAGGAAAGTTCAGGTTACAAACCACATACAGCTTAGGTAAATTACAGATCTACAGCCTCCTGTTATTTGACTACCTTGGCACATGTTTAAAGCATTAATTAGTATCTTCTAAACTCTCCCCTTTTCATTCTTTTTGTAAGAAGCTGATCTTTCCTTTCTTAGATCGGCCTCTGGGATCATTGTTCAATTTATTTATTATGCTAGTTTATTTCGGGGGTTCTGAGCCAGGGGTCTATGAACTTTAAAAAAAATTAATAACTATTTTTCAGTATAATCAGTTTCCCTTATAATCCAAGGTATTTTATTTTATGCATGTAAGTACCTAATTCTGAGAAAGGGCCATAGGTTTCAGCTTATTGCCAAATGGGTCCATTGCATAAAAAGGGTTAGAATTACTCAAATTCCTTTTCCAGATTGAGCTCTTTGCTTCAGTTTTCTCACTCCTTGGAGAAGAGGGTTCTTTTATGTCTGCCTCCATCTTCCTCCCCACTCAACTTCAGGTGAAAGTTTCTTCTGCCCAGCAAGAATTTTTTAAGCACCTACTGTATACCTGGCACTAGCATAGATTCTGAGGATACAAAAACAAACATGGAATCACCAATCTTCATAGTCCCCTGAGCGCTAACTGCTGTCCTCTATACTTTGTCAATAGAAATCCTCTGCTCTATTGGAGGCAGGGGGCAGCCTTCTCAGCTCATCTTAGAGCTGGAAGGGACTTTTAGAGGCCATCTAATTCAAACCTATCATTTTACAAATATGGAAAGTGTAGTCCAAAGAGGTTAAGTGACTTGCCCAGTATCATATGGGCAAGGTCCTGACTGCAAAAGGACCATTTTTCCTATTGTACCATGTTATCACCCTAGCACTGAGTTTAGCCCTGTTTTTGTGATCTCAAACAACTTGTCAACTCTATTCCCAGGGTAACCACTGAAGTCTACCTCATTAACCATCTAAGATTATATCTTCCCCACACTCCTTTCCCTTTCTTCCACAAGCACTGAATTACATCTCTAAACTTTTGTGTCTGAGGCTATTAGCCTGTCTACATACCTGTAACTTGAGTGTAAGCATACCACAGCTATAATTTCCCTTGACGATCAAGTCTTCCTGAAATAGCTCATAGGGCAGTTAGTTCCATAGAGAGCATTGCTGTAAATACCTGACTGAAGGAACAACATAATAGAGGTTTTCATGATTTTGCAGTGGACTTTGGTTGTAGTGTATTAATGGTGATGATGTAAAATGTGATATGAACTGAGTCAAGGCTGCTTCCACAGTTAAGTCCCTCTCACATCAACTAGACTAGACATAGCCCTGAAGCCATACTAATTTGGGGAGGGATGGTTCTTATGTCCATTTTGCCAACTGCTCAGGTAACCAGAGTCCATGTCTGAGAGCATTTGGCTCTCTTTGTAATAGTATAGATAGATAATGATATAAATATCAATATTGATATATAGATCTATATTGATATATATAGGTGTATATAATATATAATACTATGTTATATATTGCATATACACACAAACACAGTAAGATTCACAAAGTGATTTACATATGTTATCTCATTGGATTCATACAAAAACACTATGAGGCAGGTGCTACTATTTATTATTATTTTCATTTTACAAATGAGAAAGGCAAGATTTGAACTCATCTTCCAGACTCCAAGTCCAGTGCTCTAACCATTATGCCACCTAGCTGCCTCCATCGAACCTCATTTATATGCCCCTAGGATCATGCTATCTGTGGCCAAATAACTTCTGTGGCATGCAGAGGTGCCAGGGGCTATGTTTATTGAACAGCCTATTGAACATCCTGGGCGGAAAGGTTAAGGGGACACTGACTGGCTGCCGACGTGTTTCCATTAGATCCTCTGATTTTTGCTTGCCTCTAACCTTCTAAAAATGTGCCCTCCGGGGTTAAAAGCTCTCCCATTGGGACCTAGCTGAAAGGTCAGCTGGCTCCAGGTCTGGTTGGTGGGGAGGGAGAAAGTTTGTATTTAGTCTCTTGATCCTGGGTAAGTTAGTTACCTGTGGCTCCTGGAGAAGTCTGGTGTCCGGCTCATTAAAGTGCCTTTCACCTTTTGTCTAGAGCAAGTACCCTCTAGAGAACCCCAACCCAGAGGAATTTGAGAACTCTCTTACAGATAAGGACATGCCACGCTGACCAGACAGTATTCTTAGGGCTTGTCACTAAATTTTCTTGTTCAGATTTAACTAGTATTGCTATTCTGTTTGTGCCAGAATCAGAGTTTTTATCTTTCCTCCTACTTTTACCCTTCATTTCCTTTTCTTCCTTTTTATTTTTTTTTCTATTCTTCCACATTTACTCCCTTGTATAGTTGAAGTCTTTTTCTATGAATCATTTCCCTTTTCTTTCCCTCCTCATCTCATTTTTCCTTTCTCTCCTTCCCTTTCCCTACCAGTGGAATGCAAAGACCCAGGTTTTTATATTTGTGTCCAGAATCACAGACTCATAATACCATAGATTTAGAGCTGGAATCGACCTTAGAGTCCTGTTAAGGGAAAGTCTGGGATGTATATAATTATGCTTGATGGTATTATGATGGGAAGTCAAGTCTTAATATCTCTAAACTTCAATTTCCTCATCTGTAAAATAGAAATAATAATACTTGCATTACCTACCTCAGAGGTAGATGTGAGAAACAAATGAAATATTGTATTTAAAGGGTTTTGTGCCTTGGCAAATCCCTAACTATGCAGATTTACAAAGGTCATAACTATGTGATTGTCATTAATATTATAATCATCCATGACTAGAGTGGAGTGGAGTGAGGCAGGCCCATACACCAAACTATCACACAGAGATTAGCTTCTAGTTAGCCAAAATAATTAGTTAAAATAGGTGCCTACCTATGTCCTAATAACGTGATTTTGTCCTCTCTTCTACCTTCTTCCTGACCCACCCCTGTCCTTCTCTCTCCCTCCCTCCCTCCCACCCTCTTGCTCTCCCTCCTTCCCCTTTCCTGCTTAACTGAGGTCAAATTTCATGCTCTTTGACCCAGGTGTGGTTTTCAGTATTGCCCCCAGGTGGAAAAAAATTTCTAGCTGTAGCTCTGGTTGTTATTAACTTTTTAAGGAGGGCTTAGCCAGAATAGGAGATGGGGGTGGAACTGTAACGGGACTTGGGCATCCAATGTGGAATACATTACATACAATCTAAAGTTAGCCTTGAAAAGCCAACCACATGGGACAAGTGATTCTGAAGGGCTCACCTGCCTCCATAGTTTCAAGATATGATTGTTAAGTTTCTTGTTTATCTTTACTTCCCAGTGCCTAGCACATTACAGAGGTGTTTTGTAGACACCTATTGAACTGAACTGAATTATATTCAGGCTGTTTAAATGGGGTACCTTGAACTCATATAGTGTGTTTGACCAGAACTTTTCAGCTTCCTTATTGATAAAAATGAAGATATTGGATTAGTTGATGTCTTTGGTCCCTTCGAACTTTAACATTTTATGAGTCTACGGATGGGGATCATATCCTCTTCACAGTAGCAAGACACCCTTTGCCCTGAAATTAGTTGCTGTATTTTCCCCAGGCAAGATGTGAACCTTACACCTGCACCAGTATGGATTTTTCCAAAGAGGAGTCAAGGCTGAGTCACAGACAGAAGACTCAGGAGGAATCAAGGGACAAGAGGCAACCTCCAGTGGCTTTCCAAATGCCAAATCCTTCTGCATTTAGAGTGTGCACTGAGGGAAGAAAACCTAATTACCACCTTTCTAAAGAGTAGAGCATGGCTGGATACACCCTCCAAAGTAGTCAGGGTACTTTGCTTCCTCCCAGGCCACTCTCTTTCTGGCAGTTTGAAAGGTTCTCTCTAGGAGCATTAGCTGCCCTTGAGCCTTTTGCCTCGGGCCATTAGCAAAGAGCCTGGTCATTATTAACTAGTTGGCATTGACTGATGGCACCATGCTTTTTTGGCTGCGCATGGGTTGCTGGCAGGAGCTGAGTTGACCTCTGAAATTTGGAGTTTATTCTGCCATGAAAACAAAGAAATAAATTAGTGTGATGAACAGAGGCGCCTGCACTCTGAAGCAGCTAGAACCCTCGCTCCAGAGACAGCTCAGCAGCCATTGAGTATAGCTGTGAGGCATTGCCTTCTCTCCCAGGAGACCAAGCCCGAGACTTGGGCTTCTAAAGCTTGTGCCCTGGACTTTGCCCCTGACTCGTTGAGTGATCTATGGCAGGCACTGCTCCTCTCCATGCTTCCAATTCCCCATCTGTGAAATGAGGGGAGTGATCCTTGCCCCTTCCCCTCCTCATGGGAGCGTTGCCATAATGAAGGAGATCATGGCTGTAAAGCATTTTTTTGTTACTGCTCAGGAAGACATCTATAAATACTGGGGTAAAAAAAGTTGTTTGCAAATTGACTCATGGTAGAATTGAATCATGGTTCGTATGTATCAGGGGAGCTCACTATTGCAAAGAACCTTGTGGCTAATACATTCATAAAGGAAAGAAGGCTTCTTTTTCAGTATGAACAATCACTCCCGGTTTATGTTCTGTTGGTTCAGATTTTGGTGTCCTGCATTTTCTTATAGCAAGGCATACATACCTATGTATTGCAGGACTATTAAACAGGGCCTGTAGAATAATACAATTTTAATGATTACTAATTGGCACTGGTAGAGGGAGTTTCCTCACCAGGAGTTCCTTGCACCAATGAAATCACAAGTTTGGCCAAAACAAACAAACAAACAATTATTGTATTATCATAGAAGGTACATATCAGGAGGTCATGTGGTCCAACTTTCATTTCATATTTGTATCATCTCTCCAAATTATATATAATATCACTACTACCGCTACAACTACAAGTAACACCACCACCATACTGTTACCATCACTTGCATAGAGGTAGGGTGTCTCCCAAATCTTATTGCACTAAGACTTTTGGGACATCCTGTGTTTTTTTTGGTCTAGACTTGTGATTTCATTGGTATAGGTGACTCTCAGTGTGAAACTCCCTCCACCTGAACAGATAGACACCTGTCTTAGAAAGTTCTCACTGATTGTTTGACTTGCCCACAGTCACTTGGATTGTATGTGTCAACTCAAGTCTTCTTGCTTCTCAGTCTAGATCTCTATCTTACTTTAATAGGATACCTCTCTGATAGTATAATATATAGATACAAAGATTTTTTTTTGACCAGGTGTGTTTTGATGGGCACAATTAACTCTGGGTAAGGAAACCCCTCTCTACCAATGCTGATCAGAATTGTCCTACAACTTAACCTCAGAAAACTGTTTACAGTTAAGTAATATGTTAAGTGACTTGCTCAGTATCACACAGTCAGTATATATTAGTGGTCAAATTTGAATCCAAGTCTTTATGATTTTACGGTCAGCTCTTTATCCATTATAACAAGCAGTTTCTCATGATGATGTTGATGATAGCCCTTTTATAAAATGTTTTCTGCTAATGTTTTTAACATATATAATCTCATTTAATCTTTCCAACTCTGCCAAGAAATGTGATTTCTGCTTCAACCTGACGAGTATTTACTGATCACTTCCTTTGTACCCAGTAATATGCTAAGATATGTGAAGCTGAAGCCTATGTGTGTGGGATGGAGAGGGATACAATAGTAGTGTTTGACAGGGTCCCTCACCTCAATGAGTTTATTCACTGTCTCAGTTCTAACACTGATCTGATGAGGTTAGGAAGAGGAAATCATGACTTCCTTTGAAATGAAAGCAAAGAAAAATGAGATGATAATGATGTTATGTGTTTAGTACTTTCAAGTTGGCAAAGCACTTTACAGAATAGAACCCAAGGGACCTGGCTCCTTGCTCTCTTGTCCTAAACAGAAAGTCCACATCCTAATCAAAATTCTATGTCTGTCCAGAAGAATTAAACCAATGCTAAATAAGCATGCCATGTTGGCGGTGAATACCAGTGCCCTCCCTTTCAGGAAAAGACCTTGAATTTCTCCCTTGTCTTTACCCTCCTCCCTCTAAAATAAAATAGAAAAGAAACAACCAACTACCACCAAAAAGAAAACTTTTTAAAAAATCCAGATGAAGACAATAATTTTATGTGACAGGAGTATTTATATAACAGCTCTCTCCATGATGAATTCATACAGGGGCTCAGCACCTCCCACAGATGCCAATACATAAATCAGGAAATGCTATTACCCACTGACCATAAAAATAGAGCCAACCCCCAACACAGAGAAGTCATTTCCGAAACAGCTGCCACATTTCCAAGGTAGAAATGAGTTCAGGATGTCCACTCACTCGTCTGGGAAGGGGAGAGATTTCTTTTATTCTCTCCCCTCTGCCACACACCATGACTATCATTACCACTACCACCCTCACTTTAAAGGAATAGAATAACCAAATAGACCCAATTTTTAGGGAATGATGACAGTGCTAACTAGATAGTTTGGGGAATTAAAGAGAGGGGAAGAGAAACAATGGCAGGTTAAAACATATATGCAGTTCTTAAATATCCTCTGGAAACCTCTAGGGTTCACTCATCATTCTTGCTGGGTTAATTCTAATGCAATTCAGTCAAATACCTTCACCATGGTCACCCTTCTTAGAAGGGGCAATAGAGGCAGAATCAGGAAATGTAAGAGGAAGAACTGGGCAATCACTAAGAGCTGGGGAGGAGTCATCAGAGAGCTATTCACGCCGGCAAAGCCAGTCTAGTAACAGAGGATTCATCGTGAATCTCTTGGTTTTACAATAAAATAAAGGAACTTTTACTCTGTGTGTGGATTGAGTTAGGTAGCATAGTGTTAAAGGTTGGTATGGGGGAAGAGAAGAAAGAATAGGAAGGAAGGAGGAAAAAAATCATTTTGGAGGAGGGATGAAAGATGTTTTCCAGTCATGGAGATGCACTGTCCAGAGGTTAAGGTAGGAGAGAGAAGATGCCCAGGCAGACAAGGGACAAACAATCAGCAAGCCATTTTTTTATTAATTTTTTTCAACTAACAAAAATCTATGTTCTATCCCTCCCACCTTCTTCTCACATTAAAACAAATAAACAAAAAAACCTCGTAACAAATATACAAAATCCAGCAAACCAAGTTCCTTCATTGACCACGTTCAATGTAAGTCTCAATTTTGGCACTCAGTCCATCACCTCTGTATCAGGCAGTGGATAGCATGTTTCGTTATTGGTCTTCTAGAATTGCAGTTGGTCATTGCATTGGTCAGACTTCTTAAGTCCTGCAAAGTTCAACAGACATTTCTTATAAAATTAAATGCTAGGCCCTAGGAATACAAAGACATAAATGAAATAGCTCCTATTCTCAAGGGATTAGGGGGGAGGAGGACGACATATGCACATACAGAAGTACAGACGAAATATATGCAAAATTACTATGAGTCCATGGTTTTTTGTTGTTTTGTTGTTTTTGTTTTTGTTTTGTTTTTTTTTTGGTGTGAGGAGGGAAGTACTAGCATCTAGGAAGCTCAGGAAAGCCTTCCTTGAGCTAAACTTTGAAGGACACATAATAGGTAAACTTTTGGAGGTGGTGTCAACTTTAAGGGTTCCACTCTGAGTTAGACTTAGTGCTAGGCCCAGCTGTCCACAGCTGATTTTTCATATGCTAAAGGAGCAGGTAGAAATAACCAGAAGTTTAAGACCAGAGAAGAGCTGTGTCCTGTAATGGCCTCTTCTCCACATTGCTTCATGTGCTGTTGTGGTGATGGGTATTACACAGAAAGTCCATGGGTGAGTGAGGGTATGGATAAAGGATCAGGTGGAATGAGGAAAGGAAAACATCTCAGACTAAGCCTCTTCCCAAAGTAATATTGCCACCGATACAGAGAAAAAGCCCCAAACTCCCAATAAGGCAGGGTACCCTGAAGCGACTAGGAATTTAATCAGCTGAGTCAGCTAGAAGGAGTGATGTTTTTACATGCACGACCTTGTTACGACAAGTCTGCCCATAAATGGGGGTTGTGGCTTGCCAACCACCTGGATTCCATAAAAAAAGCTTTCTCATTAATTGAAACCCTTTAACCCCACATCATAGCCACCTCTTCAAAGGAAAAAGGGAAACTATTTTCTAATCGATACCCATTAGCATATTTCCTAGGGGGGAATTTAACACCCACCACCTAATTCCTAGAGCCTTATGTGACAAGAATAATTGGGAACACTTTTTTTTTTAATACTTTCTGTTGCGTTTGTGTTCAGTAAATCACAGGAAAACTCCCCAGCAATGTGAAATTCCTCATGCAGGATTCTGGTTTTACTTCCTGTTATGCCACTCTGTCCTATGTAAGTTTGAATCAATTCTTTCTCTCCTCCTTCCCTTAGTCTTCCCATTTCTTTAGCTTTTATATGAAAACTAAGCAGCAGTTTCTTTTTCCCGTTAATAAGTCAGAATGTTGTGGCACAAAGGGGTTGAGTAAATCAACCCAAGCCATTTGGCAAGTTGTTGGTGAATCTGGGAGTAGAATTAAGAAGCCTTAAATCTTTGCCCAGTGCTTTAGCTGTGAAACTTCCCTTCATTTTCTCTTCTCTTTAAAGTCTAATTCCTGAAAAAATGATGTCATATGATCATGGCGTTTAGATATAGAAGAGATATTAGACATGATAGGATCCCAAATTTTAGAGCTAGTCCAACCATTTAATTTTATAGATAAGAAAACTGAGATCCAGGCAGGTTAAGTAACTTGTCCAAGATAGTAAATAGCAGAGCTAGGATTTGAACCCTCATTCAACTCCAAACCCAGCTCTCTTTTCACTGAAAAAACTTGATGATCTGATCAGCCAGTTCAACCTTCTCACATCCAAAGCTCTGGCTGGTAATAGAGTAGCATTTTTGTTCTGTAGCCATTCTAGCCCTACCATGCCTCTCCAGAATTCCCAGAACCAAAAACTGAGTTTAGGCTCAGAGGAATCCATACTTAGAATCCACTCACATGGCTTTGTGCAGGTTTCAAGTTGGGAACTATTCATATTGCCACAATTCTGAGAAAGAATACAGTGGAAGGGAATACTGCCTATTCAATTCCACCTGACAAAATTTATTAACCATTTACTGCCTGCAAGAAACTGCTAGACACTGAGGATGCAAAAAAAAAAAAAAAAAGCAAATTCTGTCTGCCTTCAATTGGGCAGAAGCAAAGAAGGAGCCCTCAAAGGAAATACAGGGTAGTTTGGAGAGGATAAGAGGACTAACAACAAGGGGGATGAGGAAAGGCTTCAGAGAGGAGGTAGGTAGTACCTGAGCTCATCTTGGAAAGAAGAAGATTCAAAGAGGCCATGATGAAGAAGTGCATTTTAGGGATGGGAGACTTTTGTGAGCACACAGAAGCAAGACTTAGATTGCTGAGTTTGGGGAAAGCTAGTAGTCCAATTTGGCTGGTATTTAGAGTTAATGTTGGAGAGTAATGTGAAATACTTCTGGAAAGACTGGTAGGAAAAAGATTGTGGAGGGCCTTAAATGCTAAATGTTTGATCCTAGAGGCAGTAGGGAGCCACTAAAGATTTTTTAGCCAAAGAGTGACATGGTCAGACCTGTGCCTTAGTAAGATTGTTCAGCAGTTATGGGAAGGATGAATTATAAATGGGAAATATTAGAAGCAGGGAGCCTATTATAAAATCCCAGGTGAGGGGTGATGGAGGTCTGGACTAGGATGATAGATGAGTGGAGAGAAAGGAAAGCTGCAAGAGATGCCGTGAAAATAGAGTCAATACGACTTGATAGCTGATTGGGTGAGGGTGGTAGGGAGAAAGAAGAACATATAATACCTGATTTTGTGAACCTGGGTGACTAAAAGGAGAGAGGAAGTGTGAAAAATGTTGGAGGAGAAGGAGATGGTGAATAGGTTGAAAGAATTTGAAATGCTGAACTTGAAGGAGAGAAGGTTCAGGGGAGACATGTTAGTTGGGTTTCCATTTTTGAAGGGCTGTCATATAAAGGAGGGATTTAGCTTGTTCTGTCTGACCCCAGAATTAAGAACTAGAGGGGGTTGGTGCAAAAAAGTCAATTTAGGCTTGATGTTAGGAAAAAAAAAACTTGAATGACCCACATGTACAACAATATTTATAGCAACTCTTTCTGTGCTGGCAAAGACTTGGAAATTAAGGGAATGCCCATCAATTGGGGAATGACTGAACAAGTTGTGGTATATGAATGTAATGGAATATTATTGTGCTATAAGAAATGATGAGCAGGAAGACTTCAGAAAAACCTGGAAAGACTTGTGTGGACTGATGCTGAGTGAAGGGAGCAGAACCAGAAGAACATTGTACACAGTAACAGCCACATTGTGTGATGACTAACATTGATAGATTTAGCTCTTCTCAGCAATGCAAGGATCTAAGACATCTCCAAAAGGCTTATGATGGAAAATGCTATCCACATCCAGAGAAAGAACTATGGAGTCTGAATGCAGATTGAAGCATACTATTTGCTCCTTTTTTTCTTCTGTTTTGTTTCTTCTTTCTCATGGTTCCTCCTATTGGCTCTAATTCTTCTTTACAATATGACTAATGTGAAAATATGTTTAATAGGAATGTATATGTAGAGCCTATATTAGGTTGCATACAATTTACTGATTGCGTTCCTTGGGGAAGAAAGAGGGGAGGGAAGGGGAGAAAATTTAAATCTCAAAAGCTTGTGGAAGGGAATGTTGAAAACTACAAATAAATTAATTAATTTAAAAGGAAAAAAATAAAATGAAAAGAAGCTGCTTCCTCCTCAAAAAATACTTGAATGGGCCACCTCAAGAGGTGGTAGGTTCTCCCTCCTTGGGGGTCAGACAATAGAGGCTATATGACCACTTGGTGACCACTGGGGATTTCTTTCCTAAATGTTGCTGAGATCCCTTTTAACTCTCAAATTCTGTGATTCTGTGATATATACTTTGGAAATATTGGGTTTTAGATGTATTTTGACATACATACTCCCTCTTTAATTCAACCTCTCTGAAGCTTCCTTCAAGGATCAACTCATATGTTTCACCCTCTGTGATTCCCTTCTAGTTGTTAGTGATTTATTCCCCACCAAATTACTGACATAAACATCAAAATTATTCAAGTTTCTTTGAGAGGGATAACAGTGGAGATAATCATGTTTGACTCCTGTCTCATCATTAAAATCAAGTGAGGTATGTAATACGGAGAGGAGTGTGGTTCACTATTGTCATGGAAGAGAAACAATGGAGAGTCCAAGTTGAAAAAGTATTTCCTTTAGATGATGAGGTCCTCCAGATATTTCTATTTACAGGATGCTATGTGGGTTGCATCAAGCCCCAAAACAATGCAGAGCCTCCTCATTGAGATTTAGAACCACTCAAAAGAGTTTGGCCTAATAATTCACACAGGAAAACCCAATGAAGATGGGTTGAAAAATGGTGATAAAAAAAACAGTGATAAAGATCAACAAGTGTTCAGATTATGAGATGCATTTAGATGGACAACCTATATAGCTTGTCCATAAGTAGCTATGTCCTTGACAGACACTGCAAATAATGACTTGGGCGCAGAATTAGAAGGAAGAAAGTGAGAAACTGAGTGGATTCTTTAATGACCCAAATTCCTCATTAAAACAAAGGGTGATATTTTCAATGAAAATTAATATTTCTCAAAGTGATAAAGAAGTATATCATGGACTTGAGTAGTCTACAACACATAAATGAAGTACTTATTAACATTTACTATATGTCATCCATTAGGGAAACAAATACAATAAACATGCAGTCCTTGCCCACAAGCTTACATTCCAGTAGGAGAATACAACAAATATAGGGAAATGGTGCCTATCGAAGGGTCTTCTGGTCTGGGAAGTCACAGGGAAGGCAGGTGAGCCTATAGCGGAGTTAATGGATGTGCCATTTTCAGAAGCAGTAGTAATGTTTTGCTTACTATTCTCAGAGAAAAAGGTGTCTGGGACTGACTAGATATATTGACATACACATAACAAATATGGAACTAGGAAGAACTGGAGTAAAGGATGTCATCAAAGAAATGTTTTGAAACACGATATGGTCTGGTCACATGGAAAAGACAAAGGATAACTGAAGGATAGGCTATGCTCCACTAATATTATATTGATATCAAGAGAAATTTAAAAACCCTCATAAGAATGAGTCGATTTCCTCTGATGGATTTGTCCATGGGAGAACATGGACAGTTTTTATACAGGATGGACAGGCACAGATGTGATGTATATCAATAGAGGGCCCATCCACATGGATGAGATTACAGACCTATTGGAGTATTTTGAACATTTAAGAGTCATCTGCATAGAGGTGATCATTGCATTCATGGAATTAGATGAGATCACCATGAGAAAGAGTGTAGAGAAAAGAAGAGAAGTGGACAGAGCTATGGGGAGCTACCCATGATACCCAACTAAGGATATGTAACAAGCAACCCCCATGTATGGAAAAAAAACACCATAGTGCCATATTGAAGATTACAAACTTGTTCTTCTCTTGCGTTACCAGTGCCTCTATTCTAACCTTCCTACCCACCCAAACACTTAGTAGATATTTCACCAGGAAAATAGTGTCTATGAGCTTCACCCACTTACCTTTCACTCAACCTCAATATTTCCCTGCCGTGTCATCTATCTTCTTACTATTTTCTTTATCTCAGATATTTTTTCTCCAAATCTACTGACATTTGTGGTCTAGACCCAACTTCTTAGAGACTTTGATCCTACCATGTCCACTTTTTCTTTCTACTCTCTTCAATGTCTCCCTCCATTTTGCTTCTTTCTCTTATTTGAACATCATCCCTTTCATTTTGAATGAAATTTAACTTAACCACACTAGCTCTTCCAATAATAATCCCACATCTTTTCCTGACAAAATCCTCAAATAAATGGTCCATTCATGCTGTCTCCATTTGTTTACCACCTAGTCCCTTTCTGGTTCCTAGTGTGGTAACTCCACTGGAAAAAGAAAATTGGCTGTAAGCTGAGAAATGCCTTTTTCTGGACCAGATCCAGTGATCTTTTCTCAGTCTGAATTATCCTCTATGGTACATTAGATAGTTAGCATCTATTATTTTACATATGCTACAGAGTAAGGCTGGTAGAATGCTATTCTTGTGTGGGATGAGAAAGACCACCTCAGCACCAATAATACCATTTCTTCTGCTTAAAAGAAAACAGGAAGGGATAGAGCACTGGCCCTGGGTTCAGGAGGACCTGAGTTCAAATCCAGCCTCAGACACATAACACTTACTAGTTGTGTGACCCTGAGCAAGTCACTTAACCCCATTGCCTAGCCAAAAAGACAAGCAAACAAGCAAAAGAAAGCAGATCAAACCTTGAAGAAATGGTAACACATACCAGAATGTAAGAAATCCTCAGCTTTTGCCAATCACTGATATTGTTCCATAGGATAAATCAGTATAGGAGCAATTCCAGTTCCAATTTTGATAAAAAGTGAGTGAGTGTTCTTGTCATCGTAAATGTTTAATTACATTTCAGTAGGACAGCTTAATGTAATGATGCTATGTTGGTCCTAACTGTCATCTGTTGAAATGGGTAAACAAGAGAAATTGAAGAATAGTCCTTCCATGGCTTGTCTAATATAGAATAGAAAATTCTTTTTTCCTCCCCTTACTGGTTCTCACTGATTTAATGGCAATCCTGCAAAGATTCATTATGGTATCATGGAAATAGCACTAGCTTTGGATTCAGAAAACTTGATTTTTGAATCCAGGATTGCTGGGCCTCAGTTTTCTCATCTATAAGGGGAGAAGAGGGTTTGACTGAGTAATTTCTAAGGTCCCTTCTCATTTCTGATCATGTGGTTAATAATTCATATTTATGTAGCATTTCAAGTAAGTGATATAGGTTTGCATAACACCTATGAGGCGGGTTGGGAAAGTATTTTTTTTCTATTTTATATTAGAAATTCATAGAAGTTGCTTGTTCAGGGTCACATAGCTAGTGAGTTTTAAATTTTGGATTTAAACCAGCATGAATTAGTAGAAAGAGCATTTAACTTGGCACTGGAGGATTTGAGTTTGAATACCAGAAGTCTAGGTGGTGTGTTGAATAGAGCACTGAAATTGGTGTCCTCATATACTATCTGTGTGACCTTGGGCAAGTCACTTAACCACTGTCTGCCTCAGTTTCCTCATCTGTAAAATGGGGACAATAATAGTACCTATCTCCCAGGGATGCTGTGAGGATCAAATGAAAATAAAGTACGTAAAATGCTTTCTAAACCTTAAAGCACTATATAAATGCTAACTATCATTATTACTATTATGACTAACTTTGCTGTTCTACATATGTGACCATATGTAACTCTTGGATCTCAGTTTCTTCTTCTGTAAAATGGAGTCCCTCATTTTTATAAATTCCCTTCAAATTCTACATCCTATGGTTTGAAGACTAATGTTCTTTCCACTAAAAGTTCCTTCTAATCCTAAAAGTCTGTGATTCTGAGTTTCAGAACTATAACTAGAGGGACAGCTCCTCTGCCTTGGAAAAGACTGCATGACTGAGACTTGGTGCCAGTTCTGATTTCCTGGACTTTCAGAAAGAAATAGGCTTGTGCCCAGATAGTTAAATATATATATATGGGTGAAATTGAAGAAATTCTTTTCTCCCATTCTTCTGTCTCACAGATATAAGTAACTTCCTTTACTCCTTTTACTTTAGGGAGATGAGCTGGGCAGGCAGTCAAAATGCCAGCCTCTCTAAATGATTGGTTGACACATCCATCTGAATTGTAAATGACAGCATCCAGTGCCTGGGTTTATGATGTTGTTCTGTCTTTCAACCTAATGAAACTGCTGAGCAATTTGGTGCTCTGGGAAAGAGGCTGGCTCTGGCCCCCAGGGGATATATTGTATAACTAGCTTTTTGCTGACCTCTCTCAGTCTATAATTTCTAGATTTTTAAAAAGGTGTATCATCTAGAGATCTGTCCACATCTCCAGATACTTATTTGGCACCCATCTCTATAGTGCATATAGCTCAGGGATTCACAAGCACAGTAATTATTTGTGAAAGAAACACATCTGGCAGCCCCCAGCATGTAGTATAGGAATGAATATGCATGTATTTTTTAAGAAGGTAAAACAGAGCTACATCAGGGAGTGCATCCATGCCTCTCTCTGTGTACATATCTCTCTATGTGTACTGTTTTCTCTACAAATAAGCATTTAGGGAGATGAGTTCAGCACTTGGGAAACATAAGGAGTGAACTGAATGTATTTCTAGCATGCTGATGTTCCCAATTATTCCTGCCATTCCCTTAAGCACGTTTCTTTGAGATTTCCATTAAAGGTGGAGCCTCGACACCGACTTCCCTTAATGGGCAAGGGGCAGCTTTTGCTGACCTCTGCAAGGCTGTCTATTTACCTCACTCTTCCCTCTCCTTAATGTTGATCGAAATATCAGGCTGCCCAGCAGTGTCTCCCAGCTCATTCAAACCTAACATCTACTCAGGGAAAAGGACAGATATAAAGCCACTCTCTCAGAAAGAAATAAAACCAGCAGACAGACAGGCATTTGGAAGCACAACGATGGGCAAGAATATGTCTTTGTCAGAATGGCAATTCCTGGACCAGCTTTTAAAAATTATTTCTACTGGGCTACACTTGCGTCTTCAATTCTTACTGACTTTTTCAGGTACACTTCACTTTCCACCATCCCTATTCATTCCAGAGGACCCAAGCCAGCTCTGGAAAAGCTTATTTGACATTCCACTCTGCTCCAGGCCACCTGAAGAACCATGCCAACCTAACCAGTGCTCATCTGGATGTGTGCCCCAAAATTAAGGACATGAGTTCATGGCATGATAATGCCTTGAATTTTATAGCACCTTCCTTTGAAGTGTTCAGAATGTTTTACCATTATCTTATTCATTCTTACTCTTTATCAGCTTTATTTCACTAATAATGATGATGGTTAACATTTTTTGTTTACGAAGTGTTTTCACATATACAATTTCATTTGGTCCTCACAATATTTATAGATGAAGAAACTGAGGATCAGTGAGAAATAACTTACCATTGGTCACATGGCTACTAAGTAATAGAGTTAGGGTTCAAACACAAGTCTTCAGAGTTCAAGTCCATTGACCTTGGTGTACCAGACAAGTTGATTTAGCAGATGACTTAGGAGGTAATAGACCACAACTAAGGAAAGGTTGGAATTGCTGTTCAGTTGAATCTGTTATAGCATGCCACCATTCAAACTTTTTTTGTTCAGTTGTTTTTAGTCAGGTCTGACTCTTTGTGATCCCATTTGGGGTTGTTGTTTTTTGGCAAAGATACTGGATTAGTTTGCCATTTTCTTTACCAGCACTTTTTACAGATGAGGAAATTGAGGCAAACAGGATTAAGTGACTTGCCCGGGGTCACACAGCTAGTGAGTATCTGAGACCAGATTTGAACTCATGAACTCATGAAGATGAGTCTTCCTGATTCCAGGTCCAGCACATTATCCATTGTACCACCTAGCTGTCCACTGTTCAAGCTACTAGCTATCAGAAAGAAAAAGAGGAAGGAAGGAAGGAAAGAAGAGGAAGAAGAAGAAGAAGAAGAAGAAGAAGAAGAAGAAGAAGAAGAAGAAAGATTGTTCTTCAAACACTGTTATTTATTATTTGCAAATAAATAACAAGCCAAAGCAAGAGAGGGCTAATGCCCACTGAGGAGATCTACTTAAGACTACAAAGGAAGAATTGTGATGTGCCCTCTTATGTAGCTTTCCCTACAATATTACCACAATATTCCCTAACCAGATATTTTTGAACATTCAGTGATCAGCTGGGAACCTAACCACTGATTCTAACATCTGAGTAATGTAAGTAAATAACTGAAGAAAGAGAACAGAAACAATGCCTAATAAAAAGTATGCTGGAGATTGGGAGACCTAGCTTTTGGTTCCTGGTTCAAATTTATACTTATAGAATTCTCTCCCATTGCCTCAGAGAAACTGGATGAATGAGGAGATGTCTGGTAACAGTACAATACTATTATGTCCCTCTCAGATCCCTTGGTGAAAAGTGATCAACAAATACGAAGCCATTTCACATGCAAGGAGATACAATGACTTGAACAATAATAATCACTTCAAGAAACATTTATTAAGCATTTCCAAGGGCAATGCACTGTGTAGGTGGAGAGGAAACAGAGGGACCAAGTATAGAGTACTTTTTCAGGTTTAGTCATAAAAGGGAGGAGAAACATGGGTGGTAGTTTGAAGGAGCAGAAGAGTGAAAGAAGGGATTTCTTTTTAGTAATGAAAAGATCTGAACATGATTGCAAGCAGATTGGAAGGACCTCACAGAGAAGCTGAGATTGCAAATGCATGGGGGTGGTGGGGAACAGTGATGATGTAGTAAAGTCCCAGAACAGGCAGGACAATAGGGGATCATAAGCATAGGCAGAGAGGATTGGCATGGAATGGAGACATGTCATTCTCAGAAATGGAAGTGAATGAATGAATGAGCATTTTTAAGTGCTTATTGTATGCCAGGCATTGTAATTGTACACACACACACACACACACACACGCACACACACACACACACACACACACACACACCCCTCCCAGGCTGGTCAGTCTTGTAACCATAGAACCACAGGTTAGGGGGTTCCTTATACATTTCCTAGTGACACAGAATCTCAGGGCTCCTGAAACATAACATGGTGCTAGAGGCCAACTAGTTCATAAATTATCCTCACAGTCTATTGCATTTTTAATCAGGGTGTGTGCTGTGATCATTAATGGCACACACTTACGGGACTGAGACCAAAGTATTTATCTTGTTTTAATTTTATTAGAAAGCAGTGATATTCAATTAACCAACTAATCAGGCAAGCCGATCAATGCTGGTTGTGGCATGGTCTTCCATTGCCCTAGTTCCCTGACCTTGGTGACAGATTGGCTGTGCATTAGACTCAGGTGGGGTAACCCTTCTTAACTAGAATCACATTGTCTGGTCATTGATTTGGGGCTATGCAGAGATAAAAAAAAGTTGTTATGTGAGGTGTATGATAGAAGTTGGGAAAACAAGATCCTGACTTTGGGGAAAAAGAAATCCTCAGATGTCATTGTGGTAAAGTTTGAAGTCATGTAGCATTTTCTATGCCACAGATGAAGCCTCATTTGTTCTCCTAATTGTTCTTTTGGATAAATAGCTGATGATAATTGCTCCCCAACTTTGTAGGTAGAACAATTGAAGACCCCAAATCACATAGCCAAGCATTTATGGAGCCCTCCAGGATAAAACAGAAAAATTGAATAGACATGGTCCTGGAAGGGCAGCATGGAGTGGCTGTTCTTTGCCTGGCTTTGTCCCCAGGGTATTCTAAGTAGTTACTTACTCTACTAACAGATCATAATAGCAGACAGACTAACCTGGAATGTAGCTTTCAGGAACAACATTCAGCATTGAACTCTTGCTCAGCATTCTTTATTCAGGAAACATTTATATTGTGTGTAGAGCACTGTGTTAAGTACTTGAAAATTCTAGGGGACCTGGTCCACTATGAGTCCTGATCAGTTAAGAACCTACATTTGAATCAGAACCATCCTTCTGAGGTCCAAGATGGGAACAGACTACCATGCTTGAGCTATGACTTAGAGGAGACTTTCTTTGTTTGATCCCAAGGTAATTCTTGGGAGATTCAGGAAATTTCTGGAATTTTTGAGGATTGGCATTACCTTATGGTTGGGCTATGGTCCTTGACATCAGTGGTTTGACTACAGAAGATCCCATTGATTCACATCCAACCAGTCTATGCCTTTTATAACACTAATGAGGTCACAGGTTCAATCCCCATTTAGGCCAATGAGCTTGACAATCAAGAAATATCTATTGTCTTTGGTCATATAGACTTGTGGCTGTTCAGTAGTTTTCAGTCATATCCAACTCTCTGTGACTTCATTTGTGGTTTTCTTGGTGAAGATACTGGAGTGGTTTGCCATTTCCTCTTCCAACTCATTTTACAGATGAGGAAACTGAGGCAAACAGGGTTAAGTGATTAAGTTGCTAGTAAACAACTGAGGCCAGATTTGAACTCAGGAAGATAAGTCTTCTAGGCTTGGCACTCTATCCACTGTGCAATCTACTGCCCTGGTCATAGACCAGTCAGGCCCCTAAATCCACCTACCTACCTTTCAAAAGCATTTCATTAAGTACAAGAGTATATAAGGCTAGATCATTGGAGACCTATCAAACTACTTGAAGTGATTTAGCCAGCCAGAAGGGTCATAAAAACATAAAAATAGGAGACTCCTTAGAAGATATCTTGTTGACCCCTCCTTGTATGATAAACAAGGAAAACAAGACCTAGAAAGATGCTATGACTTATCTAAAGTCACATAGGCAGAAGGTAGCAGAGCCAATATTTGAACTCTCAGACTCTGGCTCCACCTCTGGTGTTCTCTCCAGAACACCATGCTGCCACATGGACATTAGCCTTGACTCTAGAAGGAACCACTCCTTGGGGATGGAAGAGGGGCCACCCAACTGTTTCATTTCTTAGACATCTGTAGGCAGGTGACTCCTTATTGCTTCAGGCTGGTACTGAATCAGTCAGACACACACACTAAATCTTTCATGAAGTGAGGCCATCTGAACCTAAGTGATTGTATGGAGAATTGAGACATTTCACATAAAGATATATTAAAGCGGGGGGAAGACCTCAAGACTGTTATTAAGTTTCCAAACATTTGATGAGTTTCAATTCATTAAGTGTTTTGCAGGCTTGTTAATTTAATAAGAGCAAATGGGGCCCTAATTTAAGACAATAATCGGTAATTTCAAGGGGGAGAAGAAGAATGGGAAGGAGGACGGTCATTACCCAGCACAATGTTTAATCAAAAGACACCAGGACTTTTGACTTTGTGGTAATTTTTTTAAAAGGCTGGGGATTTCCAGTGCATACAGTTCCTGACTCTGGTCTGACAGGCTGGGAAAACAGATAGACCTCCTGTAATTGGTTGTGATGGAATTAAGAAGAAAAAAAATATCACCTTCTTTCATCCCTTGGAGCTGGACTTACCATAAGTTCCATTTGTAGTGTTTTTACTAAGAGGAAGTTTTCTCACTTACTGAGCTCTTCCATGAACCTGTGTTCTTAAAAAATATTCTGATAACTATATTTCAATAGCATTAATTTTTTCTATGCATTTTACTTTATGCATTTAAAAACATTTTTCTGAGAAGGGGTACATAGGCTTCACCAGACTACCAAAGGAACCCATGACACCCACTCAAAAGGTTAAGAACCCCTGCTCTAAGACCCTCTTTTTCACTCTTTACTCTTCATTTTCCATCATCCCCCCACCTCCCATTCACTGGCCAGGATTACTTTCTCTTTCTTATTCAACCCACTATTCACCATTAAAAGGATGATTATCTAATCTGCACATTTTCCAAGGCCTTTGCTTCTCGTTCTCTGCCCTCCTGCTGCCTGCTTTTAGACCATTTCACAGCTCATTAGTACTTCCACCAGAGAGTGGACAGGGTCAAGGAGCCCAGGTGAATAGCTGGTAATTATCCCCCAAGAGGCATCCAAAGTCATGTTTACATTGCCAGGGATGGGTTTCTTACCTGTCCATACCCTGGACCCCAGGAATTCAAGTTGGAAGTAGGTTAAGCCCACAGGTGCCTTGGGACTTCTCTGGAGGGCCCCCATATGACATGAAGCTTACCAATGAGCCATCCTCTGGGCCTTTGAGGTCACAGGGGCCCCAGCAAGTGGCTGTGGCCTGGAGCTAGATTTCAGATCCTATCCTAGTGCTGATTTGTCTCCCAGTGTGCTGGGCCCTCTAAAGTCACACCAGGTTTTGTGGTCTGTACTAGGGGTACCCAACAACTGTATTCAGGCTGTTGACCAATAAATAACCTTATGGGAATCAGCTTTCTAGAGTGTGTCAGAAGTCACCCTAGGCTAAAGACCTTGAAATCATCTGAGATTCTTTCTTTCTCCTTCATCCCCTATTTACAACATTTCACTAAGCATATCATTTCTTTTGTATTCCAATCTCCCCTTTTCTGCTGTTCTTACTCCTGTCACCCAAATGCAGGCCTTCATTGTCTCATACCTGGAATATTAGTTGTTGTTTAGTTGGTTCAGTCACGTCCAACTCTACATGACTCCTTTTGGGGTTTTCTTGGCAAAGATACTGGAGTGGTTTGCCTTTTCCTTCTCTAGCTCATTTGAGAGATGAGGAAACTGAGGCAAATAGGGTTAAGTGACTTTCCCAGGATCACACAGCTAGTAAGTGTCTGAGGCCATATTTGAACCCTGGTCTTCCTGATTCAGGCCCAGTGCTCCATCCACTGTATAACCTAACTGTTCACCTGGAAAGTTACAAAATTGGAAAGCAATCTCTTTCTCCTTTCAATTATAATAGTATGCCTTGGATATAAAGATGAAATAAAATACAGTTCCGGTACTTAGGGAATTTACAGTCTAATATGTGCGGAAATAACTATGATATAAGGCAAAATGTGATAAATGAAAGCGACATCCAAGAAAAGTATTAGGGGAATTTTGAGAAGAAAGAGATCACTTTTAGCTATTATAATAATTATTATATTAATATTATATAATAATGTGTTATAATTATTATAATAATCCAGGTTGTACTTGGCACATAGTAGGGCTTAATTTTTTAATGGAATCCAACTGAGTTGAATTGCACTGAACAGCTTCTCTTCTCTAACCTATTCATCCAACTGCTGACATATTTCTTTCAAAATAGCTTCTGTCATGCCACTCAACTGCACTAGAACCTAAGATGGTTGTTTCCCTGTTGTTTACCAAGTCAGATCCAAATTCCTCTACCTTGGTTACAAGACCCTCTATGATATGATCACTCTCTACTAATCTGGTTTTATTTCCTCCAATGCTATGACATGAATTCAGTCTATTTATGCTGATCCCATTATACTACACAAGTCATGCTCATTCTCACCTCCATGCCTGTGACTTTGTTGTTCTCCCCTCCTGGAATCATCTCCTCCCTTCAATTTATCCATTTAAATAAATTTAGGTTGTTACTATTAGAGAGGCAGATGGTATAGTGTGTATAGAAACAACCTTGGAGCCAAGAAAACCTTGATTCAATTTTCCTCTCTGACACACGTTGGCTGGGTGACCCTGGACAAGTCTTTTAACCACCCAGTGCTTTAAGAGTCTAAGCTGTGGGGCAGATGCCAAGAGAGAGTTTTCTCAACAGGAAGTTGTCTCTACCAGTGACATCATAGGTTGGTCCCTTCCTACATCCCTTCTTATTCCTTTCTCCTCTCCGTGACCTCTAAATGATCCAGTGACACTGGTCTTACTGGTTTCTCCGACCTTCTTCAAGACAGCTCAAATCCCACCTTCTCCCAGAGGTGTTTCCTACTCCCCATCTTACTGTTAGGGTCTGCCCTCTGAGATTACCTCTCATTTCACTTTATATGTCCTATACATATGTAGCTACTTGCATGTTGTCTCACCCATTAGAATGTGAGCTCCTTGAAGGCAGGAACCATGTTTTTTTTTCCTTTCTTTGTATCCACAGTGCTTAGCCAAGTGCCTGACACATAGTAGGAGCTTACTAAATGCCTGTTGACTGAACAAACAGCCCTATGCTATCCTTGTTATTATTAGCAGAGATTAGTTTATTAATTGATTCTTACTCATTGTCGCCTAATAGAGAACAAGGACTTTATGATTCATTAAATTTATGATGTGGGCAGAGAATGTCAGAGAGGCCCTTAAGGATAGTGCTGAACTGATGTGAATGCTGAGTGCACTCACTGTAGGGGTGGATGCATCTGGGCAGCCAGGAGAGCATAACGCCCATAGAAGTCTTGCAGGGCATGAGTGAAGAAGGATAGGAAAAGGGATAGTAGAGGAGTCATGAAAAAGAAGACTTTACCTACTCTGAAATTTTACATAGAATCATCCCTCTTTGAAAGGGAGGAGGGGGCATATTCTACCTTCTGTAGAGGTCCAGGGCTCAGTGACAGGGCCAGCCAGGGTTGCAATAAGAAACCTTCTGCCTACTTCTCATGGGTGAGACCTGAAAACTTTCCTACACTCATCTACAGAAACTGCAGGCTGCGGCATCCTAAGGATGGCAATGATAGCATTATTTTTTTGCTTCAGAGCAAATGGATAAAGCAGACCCCATGGGAGATGTTTCTGATGGGATATGGATTCCTTAATAACAATTAACACTATTGCCAGAGCCCCTCACAGGTGCTTTCAATTTAATTAAGACAGTTCTTTACCACTGGGATCAATCTCTTGTTTTAAAGGTTTTTTTAAATTTGTTTGTTTTGAATGTTTTATTTTACTAAAGTACTACCTTGGATGCTTCATTGTAGCATGGAGGTGACCCCAGATTCTCAGAGAAATATAAACTCTGTTTAGATCTACCAAGAATAATCAGTTTCCTAAGACTAGTCTAGCTATGTTCAGAGATGGTTGTCACCAAAAGGATGGCTACCCAGTTACAATTTTTGTTTTTAGCTACAGCAACTCATAAGGATCATTCCATCTCTGCCACTTTGGTCAAGTCCTTAAAGAGACCTCAGTTTCCACATCTGTAAAATGTGCAGTTGGACTAAGTGTCCTCTAATGTCTATTTCAGCTCTAAATCTATGAACTAGTATCCCTTCCAATGAACTGTGCTGTCTCTCTTAAATTGTACCCTGCCCTTATCAGGCTTCATCTAGAATAGTGTTCAGTTGGAGGCACCACATTTTGGGGAGGATATTGACAAACTAGGGCAGCTAGGTGGTGCATTGGATAGAGTTTGGGGCCTGGAGTCAGGAATACTCATCCTCCTGAGTTCAAATCTGGCCTCAGACAGCTGTGTGACCCTGGGCAAGTCACTTAACCCTATTTGCCTCAGTTTCTTCATCTGTAAAATGAGTTGGAGGAGAAAATGGCAAACCACTCCAGTATCTTTGCCAAGAAAACCCCAAATGGGATCATGAAGAGTTGGACATAACTAAAAGGACTGAACAATAATAACATTGACAAACCAGGAAATAACAGAATGGAAAACCATGTTATACGAGGATAATTTAAAACAACTGGGTAATGTTCTTCTGGTGATGTCTTCAACTATTTAAAGAGCTGGCATGTGGAAGGGATACTAGACTTTTTTTTTTTTGGCTTGGCCCCATAGGGTCAGAGGAACAATGGGTGGCAATTATAGAATGGGAAATTTTGGCAAGATGTGAGGAAAAACTCTCTGAGTTGTCCAAAAGTGGAGTGGGCCACCTGGATGGGTAGTGAGTTTCCCTTCTCTGGAGGTCTTCTAGCAAAGGCCAGATACCTGCTTGCCACGGATGGTTTTTAGGTTATTCCTTTTAAAGTCTAGATTGGAGAAGATAATCTCTGAGATCATCCCTTCCAGCTCTGAGATTATCTAAAACCCTCTATAATAAAAAACAAAACAAAACAGTTCATTTGAATATTTTACCTCATTATTCTGTCTGTACAAGTGCTTCGATGAATGTGCTAAAAGCACCAAAGTAGCCAAAAGAAAGGCTCGGAGTAGGGAGAAGGAAGAGAAGGTGTGGACAGAACCAAAAGCTAATTCTCACTCAGTCACCTCCATACCTTCAGATAGCTGTCTTGTTCTCGATACCCCAAGTGATTGAACTTGTCTTCTGGTTTCTGAGAAAACATGTGTTGCGTCAGAAAGGTAGGATTCCTCGCTCCCAAGTCAGAAGACAGAGGTTCAAAGTTTGCCCCTAACACTTCCTACTTGGGCAACCGTGGCCAAGCCAGTTAGCCTCTCTGGGCCTCAGTTTCTTCATCTGTAGAAAGGGGGTAGGACCAGATTGCTTCTGATGTACCTTCTAGATCTAGAGCCGTGATTCTTTTTTTAGAATAAATTCTGTTGATATCTTTTGTTTTGATGTCACCAAATTTTCTCTGTAGTATCCCTTCCATTCTTCCCAGAAAGCCAGCCCATATAACAAATCACATGTGTGTGTGTGCGCGCGTGTGTGTGTATATATATGATATATATGAATATATTATATACATATATAATTTTTAAATAGTATTTTATTTTTTTCCAATTGCACGTAAAGAAAAATTTTAACATCTATTTAAAAAAAAAATTTGAGTTCCAAATTTTCTCCTTTCCTCCATCCCTAAGACAGTAAGCAATATGACATAGGATAACAAATAATATTTTTAAAAGAAGAGAGGAAAAATCAGCAAAATGGATCAACACATTGAAAAAATATTAAAGTATTTGAAATATACCACTCCTGTGGGTGTCCAGCTCTGAAAAGGGGTGGGGGATGTCTTCTCAAATCTCTTCTTTCCAGTTAGGCCTGTTCTCCGTAATTTGAATTTTTAAAATTGTTCTTTTCATTTGTATTGTTGTAGTTATACACACACACATAGTTTTCTTAGCTCTGCTTTCTTCATTCTGTATCATATCATGTAAATCTTTCTATGATTCTGTGTATTCATTATATTCATTGTTTATTACAGCAGATAATATTCCCTCATATTTGTGTATTACTATTTGGTAGTGGTTGTCATTGAGCTGTTTCAGTCGTGTCTAACTTTACATGACCCCATTTGGGGTTTTCTTGGCAAAGATACTGGACTGGTTTGCCATTTCCTTCCCCATCTCACTTTACCGATGAGCAAACTGAGGGAAATGGAGTTAAAGTGACTTGCCCAGAGTCACACAGCTAGTAAGTGTTTGAGGACAGATTT
Source organism: Vombatus ursinus (assembly GCF_900497805.2). NCBI lineage: Eukaryota > Metazoa > Chordata > Mammalia > Diprotodontia > Vombatidae > Vombatus > Vombatus ursinus. Next base: position 1,877,938 of record NW_020954648.1, on the reverse strand, counting down.
GGACGCATGAAGAGAAGTCTTACTGACTCCAAGCGTGGAGCTCTATCTACTGTGCTACTCAGTTGCCTGTAGTAATTTGCTTAGCCATTTCCCATCAATAGGCATATATTTTGTTTCCAGTTCTTTGCTATCACAAAAAGTGCTGCACTAAAAGCCTTATTGCATATAGGAATTTTCTTCTTACCAATGCCTTCTTTAGTATATAAACACAGTAATGGAATCTCTGGGTGAAAGGATTTAGACAGTTCAGTTACATTATTTGCATAATTCCTAATTACTTTCCAAAATGGTTGTGTTGATTCATAGCTCCACCAACTATGTGCTAGTGTGCCTATCTTCCCACGATTCCTCCTGCATGGACTCTTCCCATGTTTTATCATTTTTGTCAGTTTGTCAATTGTGAGGTAAAATCTCAGGTTTGTTTTGATTTGTATTTCTCTTATTATTAGTGATTTGGAGCATTCATTTATATGGTTGGTAGTTTTCAATTCTTTCTGAGAACTATCTGTTCATATCCTTTGACTACTTATCTGTTGGGGGAATGTCTTCTAGATCTATGATTCCAAGAAGTCTGTTTTCTCCTTCTATTCACAGACCCATCTCCTTGACATCCATTTCCTTTAGTAGCATATGGGCCAAAGAAAGCAAAAATATAGTCAATCATAAACAAGTTAGACTCTCTGGAAGGGGTAAGAGAAAAATCATTGAATTTTAAGCAGAAAGGAACCTCCAAAATCATCTGGTCCATTCTTCTAGTTTTACAGATGAAGAAACTGAGGCTGAGAGTCTATAAGTGACTTTCCCAAGTTCAGAATGGAATAGAGTAGCAGAATCAAGACCTGACCTCAGGTTTCCTGACTCCAAGGACAGGGTTCTTTCCACTACATCACAGCGAGGTCACCTCCCCTGACAGGTTCCTCATTTCATTTGTGCGACCCAGATTTTCTGTTGAGCAGAGACATCTGGGGGAAGGACAGGAAATCCCTGCTTCTCAGGGGAAAATTCCAAATTCACTCACACATCTGGACATGTGGCCTTGATTACTTGCATTTGAGAGCTGCACAGGTTTTCTTTTCTTTTTCTTTTTTTTCCTCCTATACTGGGCTAATGATGAGCGAACAGGGACAATGAGGTTCCACTGGGGAAAGCATTCTGGTGGCATCTTCCTCAGAACCCATCTTGGTAGGAAGCTATGAGCTAGATTGAATGGACTCTCCTAAATTACCAAGAGTGATCATTTCTCTGGCTACCTGCATTTTCATTTCATTATCATGTTCATTACTGATCCCTCCCAACGGGCTTCTCCAATTAGTATTTACATCTTTATTTTATGTAGGCTCCAGAGATTCCATGGGGGTGTGTGCAGGGCCATGTCAGAGCAGCAGGGTAGAGCCGAGATTAGAACTCTCAGACTTTAGTCATTAAAATCTGCCCTGGAAACCCTCATCTCATTGTCTCAGGCTACTCCTGAATGCCATGAGGTATTTAACTGGTGGCAATCAAGGGTGCCCTTTATGCCAGCACATGACACTGGAAAGAAGGACCCATGTAATGGGCAGCTTGCTTCGGAACCTTGAAAAAAAAATGAGTTTGCCTCCAGACAGCAAAATCCACATTTGGTCTTTTATAGCTGCCCTTCTCTAGAGAGCCAAACATGCTTAAGTGATATGGAAGCAGTTATATTCCTCTTGAAAATATCTCTGAAAGGTAGAGGAAGGCCAGAATATGGTCACCCATAAGGGAAAGGGCTGTCCAAGTCTCCTGCTGCAACTCAATAACAAAACTGGAAGTTAAGCCTCAGTGTCCTAACTTCTAGTTTCCTCCATGTCCCAGCAAGTGTTTTGTTTAAAGTAACACTTAAGACAAAGGCTCATTTCCTCCCCATACCTTGGGAAAGGAAGCACAATCTCAATCTAGGCCAGGTGCTTAAACCCAAACACCTGGAAATGATGATTGTTTCTCTGGCACACAGCTTTAAACATTACAGGAGAGAATCATTCACCCTCATATCAGCTCAATGCAGTAAAGCCAACCAGGCTTAATTTGGACACAATTTAGTTTCTATTATCCAGGTTTGGGATTATACAATCATCTAGTACTCTATCACTTCCTTGATGCCTTCCTTTGGTTTATTTTCAGTACTTTTGAGTATCTTTACCACGCAGCCAAGAGGACAAGACTAGGAGGTGCAATTTCCAAAGGTCATATATCATTAATTATGTGTAGCACATACATGCTGCAGGAGAGAGAAGGAAGTGAAAACTAACGGCTAAAATAAGATTATGGAATAAATTTATCCATGTCTCCTATTATCAGAGAAAGCTGCAATAACTGATTATTGAATTGGGCTGACATGGGCTTAGGATAGATTTTTCAACTAACTCAGTCAGCCTATGGAGGGAGGAAGGAGAGGTGAGAAGAGTGCATCAAGAATGTCCACAATTGAAGTGAATGGAGCTCTGGCCTTGAAGTCAGGAGGACCTGAGTTCAAATCCGGTCTCAAACACACAACACACGACACTTACTAGCTGTGTGACCACGGGCAAGTCACTTAACCCAGATTGCCTAGCCAAAAAAAAAAAAATGTTCACAATCATAAATATGTTGCCTGAAGAAAACCTAAAAGCTGTCTCTATGCTGAGTCCTAGTCTTTCACAAAGTCATTATTCCCATTTTATAGAGGAGGAGATTAACTGGAAAAGAGAAGATACAAGTAACATGCTTAGTCCGTTGCATAGATGACCACACCTTAAAATCTTATGTCAGAGTAATAAGGAACATTAGAGATCATTTAGGCTGAGTCTTAGCTGGAATCTGGCTCCCCAGTAAATAGTTCCAATAGGAAATCAGTCAGTCATCGAGCCCCTGCTTGTACATCTCTAATAGCAGGGATCTCCTTACTTTGGGTGGTAGTCCCTTTTCATTTTTGGACAGCTCCAAGAGTTAAGGAGTTCTTCCTGACGTTGTTTTTCCTTCTAACTTCTTCCCATTGGTGCTAATTCTGGACATTTGAATCAGCCAGGATAAGTCTAGTCCCTCTTCCATAAAACAACTCTCTGACAATTTGAGGATGGTAATTTAGTCTTTTCTTCAGAATCAACCTCTTCAGTTACTCCAGCTGATGGCATGGTTTCAAACCCATGTATCTCACTGTTCACCCTTCTTTGAACCAGTTCCATCTTGTGAATGTCCCTCCTAAGATGTCTCTAGAAATGAACTTGAGACTCCAGATGTGGTTTGAGATCAAAGTTTTTGATTCCAGACAGTGGAGCTTGTTGGTGCCATCATATTCCTAGCCTTGAATTTGCATGCCTTTTAAGGCCACAGAGGAGTGGCCTAAGGTTGTCCAATTTGATATAAAATTCCTGCTGAACTCAAGACACAGAATGATCATAGACTGTATCTGGACTGTAGATCAGTGCAACAAACATGGCTACAGATACCCAAGACACTCAAAGGAACACACTTGCATGTACGTCCTCCCTCTGGCTAGAGTGAAGAGACACAGATAGAAGGGAAATGCTCCATCCCTCCCTTTGCAGAAGGATTGCACTCCATTTTTTTCTCTTTCTCTTCTCTTCTTTGTCATAAAAGATGGCTCTCTAGGTAAAATATATCAGCAAATGAAGGTGATGTAAAAACAAAGGATATCAGTATCACTTTACAAAGAGAAATACCCTGAGAAGACAGACCAAACCCTATCTGCTGTTCCATTTGGAACATTTGTTCTTCCACCCCTCACTTCCCCAAGTTATGGCAGGATTGTGTGGCAGAGTGGGACGTTCACTGAGAGTTGATTTTGAATCCCAGCTCCAACACTAACACTTGTTGTATTACCAAGTTATTTAGCCTATTAAGGATCTCAGTTTTCTCCATCTATAAAATTTGGGTTGGTGATACTTGCATTAATAGTTAATATTTATGTGTTATATGAAAGTTAGCTATTAGTACTTTTTAATAATATTAAAGTTTGCAAAGTATTTTTAAGTATATTATCTCATTTTTTTCTTACAACATTCCTGAGAGGTAGGTGCAATTAATATTATTATAATTTTGCAGAAGAGTAAACTGAGGCAAAGAGATGTTATGTGATTTGATAGATTTACAAAATCAGTAAATATGTGAGGCCAGATGTGTATTCTGATCTTCCTGATTCCAAGCCTAGCACTCTTTCCACTAGGCTACCCAGCTGGCCCTCCAAAGAGTTATTGTGAGGAAAGGAGCTTGTAAATTTAAAATCATTCTATGAATTTGAGTTGTCAGCAATCAACGGACTGCACACCAACACTACAAAGTGTTCCCTGTGGCTTAAAACAACAGTTCTGAAAGTGTGGTCTGGGGACCCCTGGTGGTCCCTGAGATCCTTTCAGGGGGTCTATAAAGTTAATACTATTTTCATGATAATACCAACATGTTTATATTTCTAATGTGATAAATATTAATTATCATAACTCATATAAACAAAAGCTCTTGGAGAAAGGCCCTCAATAATTTTAAGAATGTAAAGGGGTCCTGAAACCAAAAGTTTGAGAACCACTGACTTAAAGCATCAGGGCAAATTCTTGGTTCCTTTTCATCCTCTCCCCTCCACCTGATCGCTTTTCCTTTTGCTATCAGATCTATGTTTTGAGTTTCCCTCCTCCTTCCCCAATGGTGGAGCTATGCAGCAATGAGGCATCCATACACAGTTTCTGCCTGATTACATGACCAGCATCCCACGCTGGCAATGTAACTATACAGGATGAGGGTGGAGGGGGGGGAACAGAGGCTGTAACTGAAGTCACACCAAGTGTTTCTCTGTGCAAAGGTAAGCAGCTCATTAGAGAGGAGAACCCACAGCATGAGCCATATTGCATAGTGGCTCCAACGGCAAGATAGCCACGGATGAGAGGGCTTACACAGCTCTGCCACTCTCTACCCCCACAAACAACAGCATCGTAATTCCCTCATGGGTCAAATGTGGCTTTTGCAGATACCCAGTCTTATGAGAATCCTTTGGCCCCAACTAGCCACCTGAATGGAGCCTAATGTATCCCTGTCCCCATTCCTCTCCCTCCTTGGAACAGTCTGAGGAAGGATTCTAATAGCAGTATTAATTGATTGGTTAATTAATTTTAGAAACTCCATTGCCATGGGAACCCTCTGCAGAATGCCAGGCTTCTTTTAAGCCGACTGGGGAAAAGCCTGCCTTTTTGCCCTGCTATCTGCAGTGCAGTCAGATCCCTCTCACACCCTGAAAGGAAGACAACTGTGAAAGATTTTCCATCTCCCCACCATGCACCCTCTCCCCTCTACCAACCACCACCAAGAGAAAAAAAAAACCATCAGGGTCTCTAGTCAAGGGGTCGGCTGGAAATCAAGTTACAACTGGCACAATTTGTTTCAGAGCATCTCAGCTCCCATCCATCACCTCATGGCATCATTAATAATCCACAGAATAATGATGAAGATGAATATTGTAGCAGGAAAGCAGGGGGGCAGGTCCTAGCAGAATGATGCAGCTGGGGAAGAGTGACTTATTAGCTTGGACTCCAGGTGTAACCTTCTCCTGCAACTTAGCCAGGGCTAAGGATGATTTATCAATACAGTAAATGGATTTTTATAATTAAAATTGATTTTCGGTTTTAGCTTGGTTAATATAGGCTGGGCTGGGCTAAAAGGGCCAGGTCAAGATCCTCAGAGGAAGAAAGGAATGAAAAAGTGGAGAGCAAGGGAGATTGGCAAGATGTATGTGGCCTTCCCTGGTAGTATGGGTGGTAGTTTGAGGGATATTGTATTTGGACTGGCTAAAGGCCATTTGGGTCCTCCTTGGCTCAATACCCCATTCAGCGTTAATATTCTGATAGCTAGAGCCTAGACATGGCCTGATTATTGAAAACTCTTGTGGGTTCCTGTCCATGAGAGCTCAGGAGGCCATGGAGTATCTCAGCTCATATCCACACTCTCAGTTCCTGATAGAGAGCAGAGGAAGCTCATCACAGACAGGGTAGTGCCACTGGTCAAGTCAACAAGCGTCTATTAAGTGCCTACTGTATACCAGTCATTATGCTCAGATACTGAGAATGCAAAGACAAAAACAAAGGCATTCTTTCAAAGAATGTGTACTCTATCAGGGTAGGGGATATGGAGAGAAATTAAATATCATTATATATATACAAACTAAATATAAAGTAGGATCAGAGGAAGGAAGGAAGGAAGGAGGGACAGACAGAGGGAAGGAAGGAAGGCAGGAAGGAATGAAGGAAGGAAGAAAGGAGGGAAGAAAGGGAAAGATAAGGAAGGAGGAGGGAAAAAAGGAAGGAAACAAACATTTAAATACCTACTATGTGCCAGGCATGATGCTAAGTACTTCAAAAATATTTCATCATTTTATCCTCACAACAACCCTAAGGAGGTAGGTGCTATTATTATCTTCATTTTATAGTTGAGGAAACTGAGGCAAACAGAGATGAAGTGACTTGCCCAGGGTTACCTATCTGGTTCAGATGTTAGATTTGAACTCAGGTCTTTTTGACTCCATGTCCAGCACTTTATCAGTTGAGTTAACCAACTGCTTCTAGATATGGAGCTGGAAGGACCTTTAAGCCCAGCCCCCTCATTTTTCAGTTGAGTAAAATTGGGGTGAGGGGGAGAGGGAAGATCACTAACAGCTAGAGGGATAAAAGACCTCCCATGTGAAGTGGTGGTTAAACTGAGCCTTGAAGGAAGCAAAGAGTTCTAAAAGGCAGAGAGGGGGACATTGCAGGCATGGTGGACAGCCTGTGCAGAGCTTTGAAGACAGCAGGTGGAATGTCATGTATAGAGAGACAATAGCAAGTTTAGTTGGAACATAGAGCAGATGAAGGTGAGTAATATGCAAAAAGCCAGGAAAGGTAGATTGGAGCCAGATGGTAACTGTTTTTAAATGCCACAGAAAGGAGCTCATATTTTATCCTAGAACAACAGGAAACAACTAGAACTGTGCAGCAGAGCTGTGCAGTTTAACCTTGGAAGGGGCTGGTTTGGGGGGGGGGGGACAGGGAGGTATGTGTATCTACGCTATGTGAATGGCTATATTGGCACTGGTTTCAGGTGATGGGTGACTCCATTGACAACTTGCTCCCTGACACTCTTGAAGGTACTGGGAATCCTTGGTGCTGAAGGGTTGAAGGAATAAATGCTTGGTGGTCTGAAGTTGTAGAAAGCCAACTCAGAAGGTAACAGAATTATAAAATCTCAGTTCTAGAGAGGACCTCTGAGGTCCCCTGGTCCAACCTTCACCTGAACAAGAAACTCCTTCATGATATCTTTAACAAGTGGTCAATTAGACTTCTCCACTCTGATGAGGAAACCCACTACCATACTATCCAGGGCATCCCATTTTACTCATGGATGGTTCCAACTGTTACAAAGTTCTTTCTTAAATGAAATTTAAATCTGCCTCTCTAATTTCAGTCCATCGCTACTGTTTTTTTCCCTCTAGGACCAAATAGGGTGACAAGACAATCACCATCTTTTGGTGGGCAAGGTGGGGGAGACTCTGGCAAAGGGATGAGACTATCTTACTACTTTGCTCCTTTCTTTCACTCCTCAACCATTCTTTACTTCATTGTGTGCCACGTACCAACAATAAGTTATTTCCTACCTTGAGGCTGAAATTACTGAGCAAAATGGAAAGGAAATAGGAAGAGAGGCTTGATATGATCAATCCAAGCTTGTCCTGACCCAAACAGAACAGGACCTGCAAACACATCAGGCTTGCTTTCCATTCAAAGGCATTAGGATGACTAGAGTGGAGGGGTGAGACTATTAGCCATTATTCCACAGCCATCCAGAGCAACAGCCACAAGTTATCCATGTGGCAAGCACCTTGATCATTTATGTTGACCTGTTTGCAAGTGGACACTTTTTTGGACACTTGGGCATTTTTTGCTACCTCATAATCAAACTCTTTGGACTAAATTCTTTCTTTCAACTCCTTAGGACTTTAAGTGCTCTCTGAACATTTGACCTACAATGAGGGGTGAAGGGTGGGGGTGCAACTGACAAAACTTGACCCCTCCATCCCTTGCATTGTTCTTAAGTCCTCAAACTGTACCTCCCCTCGAGACTCCCCACCTGGCAGGCCCCACCCCTAGATCTATAGAGTGGAACCAGTGAGCAATATTAATTTAATAAACATGTATATTAAATGCCTAATGTGTGCAAATAACTATGCTAGGAGAAAGGAAGATACAAAGGCCAACAAAATCACAATCTTTGCCCTCTTGGAGCTTACAATCCAGTGGGAGAGACAAAGTAAGACATATACACAAATAAGCATGAGGCAAAATAGAACATAGTGTTGACCTGTGCTCTTTCACAAGTTGTCCTCCAGGCTTAAGTAGAGCTTTCTCTCCACATCCAAGAATCCTGAGCTTCCTTCAAGGCTTAGCTCTGTTTCCACCTCCCTCAGGAAGTCTTTACTGAAACCTCAGATGTCTTGGGGTTTGGAAGCTAGATTTTTTTCCCCCTCTTCCCTACTTATTTATTCTATCATTTTTTTTTTTAAACTGGGGCAATTAAGTCTTTTCTCCCATGTAGTTTCATTTATGATTTCTTGAAGTTGAGCTCTGGAAGACCAGGCTTTGATAAAGCTCATTAGGATTCAAACAGAACTATTTGACCATGACTTGAACCCAAATCATACTGGCTCTCACGTACTGGCCAATAACGGGTCCCAGCCCCAGCCTCTCTTGGTAATTGTTTGGATTTTGATCCCTCAGAGTGAATGTAAATAGCAATTGTTTCTGTTCTGGCCAGAAACCCCAGAGGGTCTTCAGCACCTTGTTTGATTTTCTTCTTCTTTTTTTCCTTTGAGTAGGCAAACTAAACCACCTTTTGCCTCATTTCTTATCCAGCCTTAAATCACTGAATGGGTGTTACCTCAGACCAACTGAGACCTAGGAAAGGCCTTAGGTTAAAAAGGCCAATGTCTCCCATTGCATCAGGTCTATCTCTAGTCATCCTGATCTGTATCTTGACCCTGGACCCAGATGGCTCTGGGGAAGAAAGTGAGGCTGGTAACTTTGCACAGCAATCCCTTACTTAAATCCAATTCACTTTCAACCTTCCTGTAGTACTGGTCCTCTTTGAGAAGGAACTACAAACAACACTTTATCTCTTCACAATATCTTTTATTTACTTATCTATTTACATATTCCAGCCCCTAGCAGAATGTAAACTCCCCAAGGGCAAAGGATTTGTTTGTTTGTTTTTGCCCCTGTAGTCCAGAATCTAGCATAATTTCTTGTTCTAGTATCAACTTATCCATCTCCAATTTATACTGGATATCGCTTGCTTGTTGAATCAGTTCTGCTGTAATGTGTTTTGAAAGCAAGAATCTGTTCCAATGTGGTTGATATATTAGGGAACATTTTTAGCATAAAAATTTCATGTTTGCTTTTGCACTATTTCTTTCTTGAAAAACATTGAGAATGCAGAAAACGGCATCCCTTCACAACACCTCACAAGTCTCATCCCATCTGAAGCCTATTTCCACAAGCAAACTTCAGGTCTTTGTCAAGGTGAAGTGTCATTTATTGTATACTTTGGAGCTGTCAGTAGAGAAGGGCTGGTCAGCTATCCCTACCCCGACCCTCACCTCGCTTTCTACCGTTCTCCAAGGCTATATGTTGCAGCCTGCCCCTGCCCAACTTGCTCATGCAGCCCAGGGTTCAGGCCAAACAGCTGTCCAAATCCAAAGACTGTGGCCGCTACAAGACATAGTGGTGTAGTATTTATGCAGTTTTTAACCATTTAACATGTATAAAACTGTGCTACCATTTTTATTAGATTTTTGTATGTCACTGATAAAATTTTCCAGTGTTGTATCTCTAACCCCATTCCCCCCATAACTTTGTGGGTTTTATTGCATGATTAGCCTAGCATGGTTTTGGGGAACACATATGTCACGTTATAACAAAACTGCCTGTACCTAGTTGTTTTCTGTCATCTTCCCGTTAAACTGTCAGATCACAGAAAGCACTTAATTTTGTATCCCTAGTGCTTAGCATAGTGCCCATTGCATAGTAGGCATTTAATAAATGTTTATTAATGATTAACACATACATTTATAAAAGTGTTTGCAATGAGCATGTGTGTAAAAGAGATTTTTAACAAACCTGTGCCACCTCAACCCAGCCTAGTAAAAAAAATAAAAAGCCCCAGGCCCTGAAAACATAGTCAGCTTCTTAAATGTCCCAAACCCTCAGCCCCCTAAACCCAGAACATCTTCAAGTATCCCCCAGGGATGTGCATCAATCAATCAGCAAGCTAGGTGCTAGAGATACAAAGACAAAAATGAAATAGTCACTGCTCCGTAGGAGCTTATAAGCTAGGGGCTCTTAACCTGAGATCTACAGATCTATAGACTTCAGAGGGTCCATGAACTTGTGTGGGAACAAAATGACATTATTATTTTCATTAGCTCAATGTAAAGCTATCTAAAATTGAGCATTTCCTTCAATTATGCAGGTAGGCAACAACACTATTCTGAAAAGGGGTCCACAGACTTCACCAGACTGCCAAAGGGATCCATGACACGCAGAAAGATGAAGAATACTTGCATTAGATGAAAATCACATGTATGTAGAAGGGCAATAAAGAAAGTAAATACAAAGTCATTTCTGGAGAATGAGGTTGCTAACCATTGAAGGCATCGTGAAAGACCTCCTGTAGGAGGTAGCACATGAGAACAGCTAGTAATGCTAAGAAGAGGTGTGGAGAGAATGCATTCCAAGGCTGAAGAACAGCTTAGATAAAGGTCTTGAGGGAGGAGATGGAATGGCACTTCCAAGGGACAGAAAATAGACCAATTTTTCTGGAATATGGAGTGCATGTGGGGGAGTCATTCTGGGAAGTCATTCTGGAAAGAAATAGGATAAAGCCTAATTGCAAAGGATTTTACATGCCGAGCAGAAAAACCTGCATTTTATCCTAGAAGCAGTAAGTAGTCATTGAAGCTTTTCTTCTTTTCTCTTCTTCAATGACACCCTGTCTCTTCCACATCCACTGTGGTATGGCCCGTGGATAATTTATTCTAAAGCATAACCATTTTTTCACTGCACTGGGAGGGAATCTTGGATGCGTGATCTGTATACAATGAATGCCAGAAGTTGCAGAGAGGGACTTTTTTATCTCAATATAAGGAAAAACTTAAGTGGAATGGGCTGCTTCAGAAGACTGTGGGTTCACCCCAACTAGAAGTCTTCAAGTAAAGATAAATGAGCAGTTACCTGGGGATGTTGTAGAGAGCATTCTCTGCTGGATAACTCCAGGATAACTCCAGATTCCATGCCCTTCATCCTCAGAGAAGTTAATCCTCTCTGCTTTGGAATTCTCCAACCCTGGGAATTCTGTCCCTGTATCTCTCCAGATCAATTTCCCCCTCATACTCCTTGTATGTGTTGTCTTTTGTTATTAGACTGTATTCTGCTTGAGGAAAGGAGCTGTATCTTCTTTATATTTGAATTTCCAACTGTGTGCCTGGTAAAGTAGTGAGTGCTTTTTCATCATTCATTCATTCATTCATTCATTCATTCATTCATTCATCATTCAGATGAGGACAAATGAAAAGTGATCACAGAATTACAGACAGAATTAGAAAGTAGCTTATTCTGAATCTGAGAACCAATTCCAAGTCTCTGTAATTTTGTGATAATTTTTCATTTGTCCTCATCTGATTTCTGAAAGAGGAAAGTACTAGAGAAGGAAGAATTTGAGCACCACCATTCCCCCTCTCTTTTTTTAGCTTTTGAGGATCTAGCCTTGACATATCACAGCTCCTGCTCTAGGGGGATCAGAGATCCATCTTTAGGGGACTAACAAGTCCTTTACTGCAGCTCCTGTATCACCCGAGGACCATCATCTACTCCTTCCCTTCCTCTTCTCCCTTCCAATTAGCCACCTGGGTTAAATGGCACCCCGAGAGACTGCTTGTCTCACCTAACAAGGTATGGCATAGTTGAGCCAGGATTGTTGAATCATTAGGGTAAGCTCTAGAAATGTCCAAAGTGGGCGCGGGTCAATCTGTATACTTAGCATCATAAGCATGTTTAATGGGGGAGAAAAATGTTTCAAAATGGATTCCGTTTATGACCCACTGTCTGCCCTAAATGGTCACATTTGTCTCCGTGATGCTGTGCCTGTCCTGTGCCCTGCAGGTGTGTTCATAAACTCAGCAAACACTCAGTGTTCATTGGTGTCTAGAGGCCAGACCCCAGCGTCCCTAGAGCAGCCGATCCTGCGGCTATCAGTGCCAGCATCACCACGCTGGGCCATGCTGCTCTGAGCCTGGTCTGCCAGGCACAGCCACGTCAACCAATGAATTCACGAAGCTAGCCCTAGCAAACTGCTTTGCTTCTTGGCTGAGTTCCCACACTTCTCCTGCCTGAGACCTACAGCCAATTTCGGATTATTCCTTCGAATATCTGCTCTAAAAAGCTAAAGAAGAAACGGGAATGGTGATCAACTTACTCCTTCCCTAGTCCTTCTCTCTCCCAGAGGTCAGAAGAAAACAAACACAGAATGATCACAGAATTACAATGGAGAAAAAGCCTGCATAGAATAAATCCACAAAGAAGCCTGATCCCCAAAACTCATTTTGCCTTATCTTGAGAACTTCCTCCCCTTCAGGAAAATTGCTGACAACAAAGCAGTTAACATGAGTTTCCATTCCTCTCTACAATCCACAGTGTTCCATGGCAGGTTAATAGGCAAGCAGGAAGAAAGAGAAAGAAGAGGAGAAAAGGGTCTGCATAATCCCCAAACTGGATGACCAGCTCTAGAACTGACTAGAATTCACTTTCTATGTCCCTCCCCTATTTGAAGGTAGAGGGATCTGAAAGCTTGGAAAGTGAATGGGGTTACCCAAGGCCATATGAGACAGGGCCAGAAATAAGGTCAAGGGGTCATGATGCATAATGAGGCTAGCAATTATTAAGCCCTACTGTGTACTAGGTATTATATATACATACATATATACATACACACATATATACATATACATACATAAATGAAACAGTCCCTATTCTCAAGTAACCTATATTCCTTTGGGTAAGACAACATGTGCATGTATAAATATATTCAAGATCAATGCTGTAAGACCCTACTGCCTATCTTTCCTTAGACACTTCCAATATAATATTAGCACAGAGACATTCAGGGACATTATAGAAACCTTTGGAAAGACACTACTGCTTAAGTTCTTGATGTAGGGAGAGTAAATTATTGCTGTGAAGTGTCCCAGTGAATAAAGAACCAGTCTTGAAGTCAGGAAGTCCTGGATTCAAGTTCTAATTTTGACATATATTATCTGGGTGACCTTAGCTAAGTGGCAATCCTCTAAAATTCTAAATTCCAGTCAAAGTCGTAGTCTGCATCAGTGGAGGGAGCTGCCATACCAGGGAATTACCTATACCATCGAAATAAGAAATCTAGACATCAGTCAATCAACAAGCATTTATTAAGTGCCTACTTTGGGTCAGGCTCTGTGTAGGCACTGGAGATACAGAAACAAAACTGAACCAATCTCTGCTCTCAAAGGGTTTACATTCTATTGGGGAAGCCATGAATACAAATATAAGTATGTACGGAATAAATATATATTTGTAAACACAAGGTAGTTAGGGGAGGGGGTCATGAAAGGCTTCATGCAGAAAGGGCCATGAAATGGGGAGTTCTGTAAGGCAAAGATGAAGAGGGAAGGCATTCCACAAACAGAGGATGGCCAGGACATAGGCACAAAGACAGGAGATAGAGCACTGTGTGTGTAGAATTCAAAGAAGGCCAGTTTGTCTGTGCCTTAAAATGAGGGAAAAGATATAATGAGACTGGAAAGATGGAATGGAGTCAAAGTATGAAGAAAGGCTTTAAAGCCAAATGGAAGGGTGTATATTTTATCTTAGTGTCAGTTGGGATTAAGGATATATAACCATTGTACAAACATATATGCATGTGCTTTGTATATACAGATATGTGTGTATCGTGTGTGTGTGTGTGTGATACAGAGTGTCTTAGTGTGATTTTAAGCTATTAAAGCTAAGAGCTTTGGCACACCTTGTTGTCTGTCCTTCGTTCTTGAAGAGGACCATGACATCATGGAGGTGATGCCATGACACGCAAGTGAATTGGATGTAAAGGAAAAGCAGATAAAAGGGACTTCACTAAAGTCACAGCCTAGAATTCAGGTGACCTTCCCGTAGGCCCACTTCTACCCCCAAGCATTTTGTGTATTTCTCCCAGATGTAATTGTATTCTGGCACATCTGCATTGGGGGTTATTTCCTGGTATTATAAGGGCCATTCATAGTGAGAACCTCCAAGGGAGTCACTCTGGACCCTTAAGGAGCCATTCAGTTCCCCTGATATTCTCCCCTTGCATTATAAAGCCAGTCCCCCTGAGAATGGGGACAAAACAACCAGAACCAGGCAGCCCCGGCCAGACTGGTAATTATTTTTTACCTCCACTCCCCCCAGATCTAAATTTAGCACTCGCCATCAGCTCCTCATTTGAGACAAGGGAAATCTATTCTAAGCCCTGATCTGGCATAGATCAGATTGCCCAGTTGAATGTAAAATGAAATGGATGAGTTACAACACTCCCGCCCTCCAGAAAATGAGCTTCCTAATGGAAACCAACTGGCCCCCAAGCACCAGTCTAAGGAAGTTGGCTCTGTTGTTTAGCTCCTTGGCAGAGGGAAAGGCTGAGCTTCAGCCTTCACTGCCCCAGAGTGCCCTTCAGACTCTACCCTTCCCCACTCAGCTCTCCAGTCTAGTGTGGTTCCACAATTCGTCCCATCTCCACGTGGGATCTCACTTCCAGACATGCTGAGAAGCTCATGCTGGCTTAGCTATTTCTCCAGGGAAGCTATTGATGACCCAAAAACTGATCTCCTAAACATTGGTTATTTTCCCAAGCCAGCTGTTGTTCACTGTAATGACAATGATAACAGTATGTAATCACAAGGACATTATGACTTAGTACATGCTCTATTTCTTTCAAGAACTTCATATCATCTTTCAGGCTGATATTCTCCTTTCCCTTCCTCTACCTTCTTCCTCAAAAAAGGGAAAAAAGTTCCTGTTTGCTAGAAAGGGGGCAGAACTGATGCTGTTTATGTTACCTATGCTGAGATTGGGCATCCAGTGAAAATGAATTGCGCAAGGTGAGGAGATTGGGGCACAGTGAGGAATTGTTCTCATGGGCCTTGGTTGGACCTAATTCCTTGGACCTAATTCCCTAGAGCTCAGGAGCCTGACGTCACATCATGAGAACCCCTGAGTGTGTATCTCCACGTTCCACCCTATTGGGAGTAAAGATGCTTTCCTCAGCCATGACCAGCTGTAACTTACCCTGATCTTTAGGGAGCTGATTGAATGACCTTGGGTAGTGGATAGAGCATTGGGTTGGGAACCAGGAAGACTCATCTTCCCAAGTTCAAGTCTGGCTTCAGACAATTAGTAGCTGTGTGACCCTGGGCAAGTCACTTAACTTTGTTTTTGCCTTGGTTCCTCATCTGTCAAATGAGCTGGAGAAGAAAATGGCAAACCACTCCAGCATCTTTGCCAAGAAAACCCCAAGTAGGGTCACGATGAGTTAGACATGACTGTACAACAAGAGGAGTTGTGTGTGTGTGTGTGTGTTTGGGTGTGTATTTGTGCTTGGGCCCACCAACTGGCTCACTATATGTGCCACGGGAGGAATCAGGAAGGGACCAAGGGGAAAGAGGGAGACAGCTGCAGCTTCAGAGGATCTCTGCCATAGACCCTGCTCTTCTCCTCTCATCACTAGCACCTGACTTCCTGGGAATGAGCTGGGGTGTTGATGGAACCTAGAAAATTGGTGTAGGGAGGAGGATACTAGTTTCTTTTCATTCAGGACTCTGTGGTTTTTCCCAGGGTCAGATTCCCTGACTAATTATGTTTGAAGGAAGAAATCTGTCTTGTGTCCAAAGGTTATGCAAAACTCAGACAGACATGACAGGAAAGATGTGTGTTTTTCTATATATATGGATTATGTATATACATATGTGTGTGTGTATTTGTATATGTTGTATTCGCACATGTTGTATATGTATGTGTGTATTTATGTGAATGTGTGTATGCATATTATGTGATGTGCATATTATATGTTACATACATGTATATGGGATGTATTTTTGTCGATGTGTGTCTACATATACACATTTTAGTATATTTATGAAAAATACTCATATATACATACATAGATATGTATATACATATATGTATTATGTATATAAGTTACATATAAACACATAGTATTTATGTGAGTATATATACACATATGCATGTATGCATGCCCCCACATATGCATGTATACTTATATGTAAATAGGTATATATACCCACATGTGTATACATACATGCATATATGCATGAGTCCATACAAGCTGTGTGTTTGTGCTCATGTGTATTTAAACATATATGTGCATGTGCATGCACATGCATGCATACACGTGTGATGTATGTATATATATAAAAGATACGTATTTATGTTTACATGTGTGTATGTACACATGCATGTGTATGCATGTATATAAGGCATATGTTAGCCAGGATATGTATAGATACAATGTGTATACACATAAGAAATATGTGCACATGTATACATGCATATATTTGCAATGTACTGTATGTATATACTTATATATGAATGTTGACTATATATATGTGTGTGTGTGTATATACATGAATATAGACAAACACAATCTTATGCACTTAAGCATGTGGCTATATACAAACATATACATGTACATATGCATCTATATGTGCATGGACACGTGCATTGCTGTACACCCATGTGGGTATGTAGAAATGGACATTGCTGATCACACATTCGGGACTGTAGGGGCAGAGTCACTACTAGATCTGAACATCCAGCCTAATTAGGGAATGGAGGTAGATTCTGACTTGTCCTCAACAAAAATGGAAAAGGAAAGTCACATGGAGAGTGAGGGGGTGAGGTAAGGTGCAACGGGCTAGGGCAAAGGCAGGAGAGGATTCTCCCTGGTGGAGATCTCAGCAGCCCGGCCCGGCCCAGCCAAGCCTAGCCATGCTGTTTCCCATCCCAAGGCTGTGCCAGCACGCCAGAGGGTCTCAGCATATGCCAAGGGACCAGCTTAGCTCATTTTCTGTGGTCTGGATCAAGATGTCATTGTGCCAACCTCCCCTCCTCTCCCCTTGCCTCCTTCCTTCTTGGCTCCGGGAACAAAGACCACTGTTCCAAAGGCCAGGCTTGGGAAGCCTCACCCCCACCCCCAATGGCAGGTCTCGATCCCAGCTCCCATGGGCCCCAGGCTTTGTCAGTGACAGCATGGAGAAGGCTGGTGGAAATGGGAGCTCCCCTTTGATCCCCAACTTGAAAAGCTTCCCTCCCAGCCTCTTGGGTTCAGGGATGTGTTTGCGAGGAGGGAGGCAGATGTCACATCCTCTTCTCAACTACATTCTCCAGATGCTCCGTCCCTACCGTAAGTCCCACTCCAATCAAGAAGGATAGGAAAGGGCATTCTGAGCAGCAGCAAGTGTCAAGGGGGCTGCTAGATTGGGAATCCTGGATTTTAGTACCAGCATTACCACGGGTAGGAGGATCATAGATCTAGTTGAAGGGGCCACTCAGTCCAACACTCTCGTTTTACAGACGAGAAAGCTGAGGGTCAGAGAGGTTGAGACTTGTTCAAGTTCACCCAGGTAGTGACTGACAGGGAGCCAAGGTTCGAACCCAGCCCCTTGCATTCCAAATCCATTTCTTTTCCACTGTGCTACCTCACTCAGTAGCTATTTGATCTTGGACAAATCCCAACCTCTTTGGCTTATTTTTTTCATTTGTATGAGTTCATGCATACTTCTATTGGTGATTATTTCTTTATAGAGCATTTAGAAAAGGTAGATTATAGATGTGGAACTGTAAATGGAGGGAAGGAAGGAATAAACAACATGCTAAGCACTTTACGAATCTTACCTCGGAAATAGGTGCTGTTATTATCTCTATTTTATAGGTGAGGAAACTGAGGTAGGTAGAGATTTGAGTGACGGTCATGTGACTAGTAAGTGTTTGGGGCTGGATTTGAACTCAGGTCTTGCTACCTTCCACATCCCCTTCCTTTCAGCCAGTGTATATCTAGTTCCACTTTCTAGGTCAGAAGAGAACATGGCCGCCATTTTATCCTCTTTGTCAATAAGGTGCATTGGATGGTTTTTTTATCTTGTTGTTGAGACCTGTGATTTCAGTAATTCTAAGAGTTCATAGTGCAGGAAATCTCCTGTGCTGCATAGCAACTATTTATGTCTTAAGAGAGTTTCCTGGATCACTAAGATTCAAAGTGACTTGCCCATGGTCTCACAATATATATCATGGGCAGAACTTGAACCTTTATCTTCTTACTCTATTTTTTTTTTTTAGGCAATTGGGGTTAAGTGACTTGCCCAGGGTCACACAGTTAGTAAGTGTCAAGTGTTTGGTCTGAGGCCGGATTTGAACTCAGGTCCTCCTGTGTTCAGGGCCAGTGCTCTATCCACTGCGCCACCTACCTGCCCTTCTTACTCTATTTACTGGGCTGCACAGCCTCTTCTTGAATGAAATAACCTAGGAAAAATGTGCTTTAAATCAGGATAAGCTCCCTGACTTTCCTAGTTCTTTGTAGAGGACTGGTGAAAACAAAGCTAGGGGCAGCTTGATGGTGAGTTGGATAGAGCACTGGCCCTGGAGTCAAGAGGACCTGAGTTCAAATGTGGCCTCAGACACTTACTAGCTGTGTGACCCTGAGCAAGTCACTTAACTCTGTTTGCCTCAGTTTCCTCATCTGTAAAATGAGCTGGAGAAGCAAATGGCAAACCACTCCAGTATCTTTGCCAAGAAAATCCCAAATGGGGTCACAGAGAGTCAGATACAACTGAAATGACTCAATAACAGCAAGTATTAAGACCTGTGACAAATATGTACATATTACCTAAGGCTCAGTTGTAGCCCTTCCTGGCCTGGTGAGGAGCAGCTGGCCATGAGCTTTGCTAGCATTCCTCGACCCACCCAGAAGAGTGTCAGTTCTCACTCATGCTTATTCCGTGGTTGGCTTTTGTGGTGCGTAGGCGGCTTCCCCTTGCTGAAAGTTCTCACTCAGCACTAGCCCTTAGCCAGTCCTTAAAATATATACATATATATATATATATATATATATATATATATTTTACATCATACACAGGAACACTGTAAAACTGAAAGCCAAGAGGCTAAATCAACAGGAGACAACAAAGGTAGAGGAAAGGAGCAGGGGAAAAAATCAGGAACAAACAGTGCTTGGCTGGCTAAGTACCAATTTCCATTCCTAAATCCATTTACTGCAGTGGGGCTGTGGGTCCTTGGCGAGATCTCTTTGAGCTTCAGCTTTTCTATCTGTGCAATGGGTTAATAGAAAGAAAAGGCAGCAGGATACCTTTTCTTACCGTGAAGGTATGTAATGATAAGGGATGAGTGCATTGGCAAAACGGGCCCTGCACTGAGCAGTGCAAGGAAAGGATGATTTCTGAGGGCCCTGGAGAAAGCCAGCAAAAGCTCCTTGCCCAGCATCCGTGCTGTACTGTAGTTTGCCTAATGAGGAGGAACATATGTTGATAATTCCGGCTTTGACACTCGCTCTTTGGCTGTCCGAGTTCCCAGAGTAAACTGGCTTCCTATTAGGCATTTATACTTAGTAATAGCAGCAAATTGCAGCACTCTGCAGCATCTGTTACTTTCCATTTGCAAAGTGTTCTGTGTTCTGTAGTTCATTTTTATTAGTAATATTTTGCGGCCAGCCCAGACTGCTAGAAGAAATGCGGCATTTGTCTCCTTTTCCTTCAGATGAGCCAACTAAGGCATAGAAAGATAGAGGGATCTTCTTAATATTCAGTAGATTTAGTGTCAGGATTGGAACTCGGGGCTTCTGCATCTCTACTCTGTCTCCCTAGCTCCGTCAGCCATGTTACTTCGGGGGCTCCCCCTCCTTATTGCTCTGAGTAGCATCTTAACAATAATAGCCAGCATTTATTTAGCATGGAGAGGTTTGCAAAGTGCTTTCTTTACCTCTCACTTTGTGGGTCCCATCTGAGCCTCATAGCAAGCCTCTGAGGTTGTCTCTCTTTTCCCAGATTGGTGACACAGTGGATAGAACACTGGACCTGGAGTCAGGAAGATCTGAGTTCAAATCCAGCCTCAGACACATACTAGCTGTGTGACCCCTAGGCAAGTCATTTAACCTCTGCCTCAGTTTCCTTAACAGTAAAATGAGGATAATAATAATAACACCTATCTCTCAGGGTTGTTGTGAGGATAAAATGTGATGTTTACAAAGTGCTTTGCAAACCTTAAAGTGCTACATAAAGGCAAACTATTGTTATTTTACAGGTGAAGAAACTAAGGTTTTATTTATTTTACAGATGAGGAAACTGAGGCAGGTTTAATGACTTGTCTCAGTTGCAGGGATAGTAAGTGTCTAAGGTGGGATCTGAACCCAAGTCTTGCTGACTACGAATCCAGGGCTCCATCCACGAGGGGCCAGATCACTTCTTATCTGTCATGTCATAGTACCCTGGAAGCAACCACCTAGACCCAGGTGAGGGAGACAAATGCTGAGCTCGGGCTTTCCTTGGCCTGGACTCAGCCTCTGTTCTATCAACCCCCCGGCCCAAACCCAAGCTCTGGGAAGAGAACAAGAGGAAACGCAAAATCCCAGAAGTGGAAGATTCCTAATGATCTCTTCTCGCCGACGCACAGATGAAATCATTTCCCAACACTTGGGCAACCAAGAAGTCAGCACAATGGTTCCTGTGGGGCAGTCATGCTCCATCTCAGGCAGCCAAGTCTGCAGAATCCTATTCTCATTTCAGAAAACATCTCTATGTATTTTTCTAGGGGCTAAATCTCCCAGTGGGCCCAAGGCCCATTGTTATATGTATGGAATGGAGAGATCATTTCCAGCAGGGACATGAAAAGAGTTATGTTTTAATTGTAAACCTAAACACACATGTATAATTTCCTAATGAATGGCTCCATCTACACCCATTGTAGAAGGAGAGCTTAAAATTTTGGTGCTTGGGCAAAACAAACAAACCAACCTGGCTAAACTGCCCCTTCTACCCCCACTTTTAAATTGCCTCTTCCCTGACATCCCACACCTAAGGTCCTGAACCTCTCTACCACTGTGGAGACTCCACTGCAAATCTTAAGCATGCTTGGGTGGTTTCTGACTCATTTGCCCTCTGTTCAAATTCTCTGGGCCATTTCTGAGGCTGTTTTCCCACCATTCAATCAAAGCTATTCCCTACTTCTAGGAAATAGGCTCTAAAATGAAAGTCTTTTGGCTGCCTAGTGTGACCCGAAATAAGTATGAGAACCTGATGGAACTGCTGCCAGCCTGTGAATTCAAGAGTTGACGATGAACCAGTTCCAAGCCCACTGACCAGCAGCTAGGGCCTCTGCATGGCTCTTACTTGGCTACAAGCCATTTGTCAGAGTTTGAGGATTTTTAGCCAGGGAGGATCAAGCTTGGAATCTGTATGCTACCCATTGAAGTTCTGGGGGCTTATTTCATTACAGAATCTGCAAGGGAACAGTGGTATGTGGGAGCCATCTTGGTTACATTTTCAGTATGAATATTTACATCTCAGAAATCAGCAAATGCTACAAATCAGGGATTGATTTATCGCCTTGTTGATTGTTTAGACTAAGAAAGTGATGGAGAAAATGTTAATGCTGATTAAACTTAAAAGTATGTTGTACATACATTTTTTTTTCCTGGAAAGCTAGTTGTTAAGCATTTGTTAGTGCATCCCTGACAGGGAGTCTTCAATTTCTCTCTCCACCCTTTTCCCAGCATCTCCCAAACATGTGTACACACACACACACACACACACACACACACACACACACACTGCTATGGATCTCTGAACACTGTGCTCCAGTCCCCTGTTGTTTCCAGCTAAAATCAGGTGAGGAGGATGAGGGCAGAGATGTCTTTTTTTCTGCTTTGGGGGTGGGAGAGAGACTTGATGGGGAAAAGAAGCCCATCACAGTTGCCACCCAACTTGGCAGTATCTCCACCAGTTTCTTGGAATTTCTTGAAGAACCTTCTTCCTTTTTTATTTTCATCTTGACAATTCTGAGGGAAATTGGATACTTCAGAAGCATTTTGGACATTTAAATTGACTCCCATCATCAGATTCTATGCATCCGCTGTAGCATTAGCATCCAATTATAAGAGTAGAGATGGAGTAATAATTCACATTTCGACCAGAATGTCAAATGCTTAAACAAATTAGACACACACACACATAGATTGTACACTATATCTATAAAACTCTACTGAATGCAATCAGTAGACCAGCAGGCATCTTTTGAAATGCTGACAGCCACAGATAGAGCAGGGCTTTATTTCAACCCTTGGAGAGAAGTATTTCTGAAACTTTAGAAAAATAGAATCGGAGTCTGGGATATGCGGAGCCTGTGACTTCAAATCCCCACCCCCTAATACCTTCTTGGCTAATGTCCTTGGTTAGTTATAATTCAGGATCTTCAGAGGATCATAGAACTAGGGCTGATTGGAACTTCAGAGATCATCTAAGTGAACCCCCAATTTTACCTGAGTAAGCTGGGGCCCTGGGAAGTTTAGTGACTTGTCCAAGGTCACAAAGATGATAAGAATCAGAAGTAGGATTTGAACTAGGGTCATATGACATCAGAGCCACTTTCCACTGTTAACACACTGCATATCGCAGGTTCAGTTATTTGAATCACAAAATTCCAGACTTGGAAAAGACCTTAGATAACACCTTACATCTCCATAGTTGTTTAAAGTTAGTGAAGCACTTTGCTCCACATGAATCTGTCTGATGGATAGTGTGAGCATTTGGAAATTTTTATCAAAAATTTTTTTATCATGTTGCAGATGAGGAAACTGAGCCTGACTAGTTGTGACATGTCAGAGCTAGTACTCAAACCCAGGTACCCAGTTCTTATGATTCTCTTCCACTATAGCAGGCTGCCTCAGTTTACAAATGAGGAAAATGAAGTCTAGGGAGGTTGAGTTGCTAGACCAAGGTTGCCCTGCTCCTTAGTGATAAAGCTAGGACTAGCCTACAGGTATCATGAATTCTTGGCCAGGGTGAAGGGAGTGCTCTCTCTCATATATGAATCTTACTATGCAGTACTTACTATGTGAATTCTTATTATGCAAGCTGGGTCACTCTCCTCTCTTCCATGCCTTTCACAGACAGTATCCTGAGCACCGGCCAATTAACTTTTCAAAGGAACGACCTTTACCACCTGGTATAAGTGCATGCAAGTATATCAGCCCAAAGCCATCCTCAATACTAGGAAAGTGACTCAGAATGTATGGCCCACTGATGGTGTACCAGTAGAATCGCCTTTGTCTACAGATTGAGTTTAGTTAAGTTCAGCAAACAATTAATCAGCTCCATACAAGGGCGGCTAGGGCGTGCCATAGGGCACAGAGAGCCGGGCCAGGAATCAGGAAGACTCATCTTCCTGGGTTCAAATCTGACCTTAGACGCTTCCTAGCTGCGTGACCCTGGGCAAATCTCTTAATCCTTTTTGCCTCAGTTTCCTCATCTGTAAAATGAGTTGGAGAAGGAAATATAGAGTATTTTTGCCATGAAAACCCCAAATGGGATCACAAAGAGTCGAGCACAAATGAAATGACTGAACAATGACAATTTAGCTGAATCCAGCACTAACCAGGGAATGAGCACGTCTTCCATCTGCAGTAGTTTCTTCCTGTGTGTAGAATATATATTCAGTGTGTGGTTTAGAGGAAGGAACACGGACCTGACAGCCAAAGGACCAAATCTTTAAGTTCAAAGCTCTACTATTCCACTTAATCGCTCTGTGACTTCGGGCTTATGTCTTGTGTCTGTGGTCCCCAGTTTTCTCATCTGTAAAATGGAGGTTGGGCAAAATGAACTGTCATTTTACAGAGTCCCATAGAAGGGAAGTGACTTGCCTAAGGTCACAGAGGTAGTAAGCCACAGAACCAAGATTCAAACCCAGATCCTCTGACTCCAGTTCCGGTGTTCCTTCTACTGTCTCATCTCTTTGTGCCTTTTAGAGGAGGATGAGAATACACATTTATACAGAGCCTGTGATGTGCCAGGCACTGGGCTAAGAGCTTCCCAAATATTACCTCATTTGATCTTCACAACAACCCTCGAAGATACGTGCTGTTATTATCCCCATTTTACACTTGAATAAACTAAGGCAAATGGAAATTAAATGACTTGCCCAGGGTCACACAGCTAGTAAGTGACTGAGGCTAGATTTGAACTCAAGTTTTCCTGATTCCAGACCCAGCACTCTATCTAGTGAGCCACCTAGCTACCTCTATAGATGTTTGTTTGTTGTATTTTTTAATAAGCTGAACAATTGTTATTCATGCTCATGGAGAGTGAAATAAGGGAACAGGCTTCCATTAACTCTGAAAAGTATTGGGCTGGACATAAGGAAGAAATTTTTGACCATCTGGGTGATAAAAAACTGGAATCGGTAACCAACAAGAAGCTGAGAATGAGACAGAAGAAAGAATTATGGGGGAGCAGGAGGCCCACAATCAGAGGAGGAAGAGGAGAGGAGAAGGGGAAACGAATGATTTGGAAGCAGACAACACAGCTCCAGAAACGAGCAGCCTGAAGAGGCTTCTGAAGGGTGGCACTGTCCTGCGTCTGATGGACTTGGGAGCATGTTCTAAGATCTTTGCAGGCTGCCGACTGCTCCAACCTACACCTACCATTTCAGTGGCCTATGAGGAGAAATCTGAAAAGGCCAATATGTTAAGAAGCGTGAGTGGTCGTATGTGACATTGGAGAGGTGGAGAGCATTAGGCACTGGAGGCCGGTGGTATTACTGAGCGCTAATCACAGGGTATATGCAGGGATCTTAACACAAAGGCTGGTGAGAACAGCAGATGGAACAGTACTCAAGGGGCAACACTGCATCGTTAGGGAATGGAAAGAGAAAAATTATTTGATAAACGTAAGAGGAGTCACAGAACACAGTAGAGGAGGAGAATGGCAAGGATATTTAATGAGGCAAGATGAAGAAAAGGCTTTTTACGTGCTTACCACCTTCTGAAAGAGAGATAATGGGCTGGAGGTGCAAAATGAGACCACACTATAGACATAAGCAACATGCGGGCTTGTTCTTCTTGACTATGCTTAATTCATTACTAGGGAGGGGACAGGGAAAGGAGTTGGTAAGCAGTGATAGTAATGCCAAAAGGAAAAAGGAAAGAAAGAAAAGGATATCAAAGAAAGGCTTAAAAAATCCATGGAAGAAAGAAGAAGGAGGTTCAGAAGGTGATGCAGAGAAACAGAGCAGCATTGGTCTACTGTATTCTGCTCAGTTTAATGTCGATTTTCTTTAATGAGCAAGTCGAGGATGGTAGAAGTTGACAGTTCCATATACAGGGAGTAGTTTGAGAACTGAGTGGCATTCTGGGATTTGTAGTTCATTCTCTCATAGCAGTGAAAACAGTTTGAATTTATCTCGGTCTCTGAGCCATAAGAGGGTACTTGTGCCTTGCCCAGGAGTTTCAAAAGACACATACACAGCCTTTGAGATAGCAGACTGAGAGAAGAAGCAAGGATCGCGAGAACTGAGGGACCAGCTACCATGGGAAGACTCCTCTGCCTCACCCAGGATTTAATGAGATAGTATCAAAAGAATCGCAGAGGCAACAGGTGAAGAGAGAACCTCAAAAGGGTAGTTGAGCTACGGCTGTAGCAGAGAAGGAAAAGATCGAGGTGGACCGTTGGGCCCTGCCAGCCTCTCAGAACAGAAGACTGTGACTGAAGCTATCAGTTTTACCGACATCCTCAAGGATTATTGGAAGTTTTCAGAAAGGATCAGCTCATTCTCTAACTCCCCCTCCTTCTGCTTATCCAAGAACAGATACTGTAATGTACTCTGCTCACTTATTTTTCCTAAATGTTTCCTGAATCCCAATTTTGCTTCCAACCTTAAGAGGCCAGGGGATATCTAGAGATACACAAAAACTTTAAATTAGGGCAAAGAATAAAATCTCCCTCTGAATGCTGCAAATTTTTCTCTGAGGTTCTGAACTATTGTGATTGTACTAAGAATTTTAATCTGGGCCTTCAGAAACAGCAGAGAGTGAGATCATGTGGATCTCAGGACCATTATGTTGCACCTAGGCTAAATGTGAGCTAGCTGTTGTAACAGAGTGTGGCTAATTATATCTCCAAACTTTTAATTAAGGAAGGAAAAGGGACAGAATAGAAACAGGTAAGGCCTTGGTGATTTCATCAAGGCCCCTTGATCATCTCCTCTTCCAGAAGGAAGGAGAAAGTGGAAAGGAGAACATGCCTTCTGTAGTGCCAGTCATCGGGGTTACAAATTGAGGCTCAGCCAGCATGATTTTGCTAAATTTATTGTTTTGTTTCATTTTAAACATAATTTCTTACATTATTGCTCATGCTTAAAAGTCCTCTATTTCACTAAATATCAATTTATTTCCCTTAAAGGGGAAGGATTATACTCAGTTTTGTTGAGTAGGTGATTCTTGTAATCCTAGCTCCTCTGCCTTCCAGAATATCATATTCTAAGCCCTCTGCTCCATAACATAGAAGCTGCTGAATCTTGTGTGGTCCTGACTGTGGCTTTACAATATTTGAATTGTTTCTTTCTGGCTACTTGCAATATTTTTCCCTTGACATGGAAGCTCTGAAATTGGGCTATGATTTTCCTGGGAGTTTTTGCTTTTGGATTTCTTTCAGGAGATGATCGGTGGACTCTTTCAATTCCATTTTACCCTCTGAGTCTAAGATATGAGAGCAATTTTCCCTTGATAATTTCTTGAAACATACTGTCTAAGTTCATTTTTGCTCATGGCTTTCAGGTAGTCCAATAATTCTTAAATTATCTTTCCTCAATTTATTTTCCAGGTCACTTATTTTTCCTATGAAATATTTCACATTTTCTTCTTTCTTTTTTATTCTTCTGATTCTGTTTGATTGTTTCTTGGTGTTTCATGGAGTTATTAGCTTCCCAATTCTAATTGTTAAGGAATTATTTTCTCCAAAAGAGCTTTTGTAGCTCTTTTTTCCATTTGGCCAATTTCATCTTTTAAGGAGTTCTTTTCTTCCGTAAATTTTTGTACCTCTTTTACCATCAAGATAATTCTGGTTTTAAGGGGGTTTTTTTGAGTATTTTTGTACCTTTTTTGTCAAGCTATTAATTCTCTTTTCATAATTTTCTTGTATCCCTCTCATTTCTTTTCCCATTTTTCCTTCTACTAATCTCTTTTTTAAATCTTCCAGGAATTCTTGTTGGGTTTGTGTCCAATTAACATTTTTCTTTAAGGCTTTGGATGCAAGAGTTTTTACATTGTTGTTTTCCCTGAGTTTTGACTTGGTCTTCCCTGCCATAATAGTAGTTTTTTTTTATTGTCAAAGTCTTTGTTGTTGTTGTTGTTGTTGCTGTCGTATGTTCATTTTTCCAGCCTGTTTCTTGATTTTGAACTTTATGTTACATTTAGGCTCTGCTCTCCTCAGGGTGGGAAAGCACTGTTCCAAGTTTTAGGCTTTTTTTGTGCTGCTGTTTTCAGAGCTAGTTCTGGGCATCTTCAAGTTTTTGGTGCTTCCACAGTGGTGTGATCTGGGGAGAGGTGTGGTCACTGCCCTCCTAGTCTTTGTTCTGATCTTTACCCAGGAAAAACCTCTGCTCCCCTGTAGCCTCAAGGACTAGCCCTGGTCCTGGAACCTTGACCAGGTTTCCTACTTTCCTTCAACCACAAGTGCTAGCACCTCTCTCTGCCTTGGAACTCTAACCAGGGCCCCTGCTTCCTTGTGACTGACCACAAGCCCTCCTCTGCTCCTGGAACTATGACCCAGAACAGCATGTGGGCAAGAAAGTTGGCAATCAGCGCCACCTATACCCAGTGCCAGCAAAGGGTCCCTGTAATATCTTTCTGACCAGTTGTCCAACCCCCTTCCTGTCTCTGGGCTAAGATCTCCCAAAGTTGCTGCTACTGCTGCTACTGCTGTCATGGTGGCCTCTAAGGCTCGCCACTGTTGTTGCTGCCATGTGCACTGTGGGCCAGTCCCCACCCAGCTGTCACAGACCTTCTCCTGTTGCCCTTCTGAGTCATCTTAGGCTGAAAAAATATCTCCCTCTGACATTTTGTTCAGATGTGTTCAGATGGGAATGTTGGAGAGTTTGGAGGGTTGCTGCCTCCCATCCGCCATCTTGGCGCCACTCTCCAATGAGAGTACTTTCTAAACTTCCATTTTCCCACACTTCCCTCTGGTAGAGGCACAAGGGCCTGTCTGACTTCTCTAGGTGTTCCTGAGACTGGAAGTTCTGAAAGCTTGACTACTGGACTTTCTCAAGCATTTATTTTTAACAGTTCTATAAACATCTTATTTGATCTATACTTTAAAAAAATCCAACTCCTTTATAACAGACACAATCTGCTCGTAACTGTGGCTGATACTAATATCGTAGTTCCTAATTTCCATTGTTGGAATTGATCAAATTATTTGATCAGTTAGGGTATTGTTCCTTGGTGACTAGATAAATATAGGCATTAGGGACCAACATTGTGAAAATATGATTGTGGTAATTGAAAAATGTTTCCATTTATGATACCATAAAGAAGAATAAATTTGAAAGCTATAAGAACTATGATTAACTTAATGACCATCAATAATTTCAGAGGACTGATGATTTAGCACACTATCTACCTCCTGAGAGAGAGGTGATAGATTCAGAGTACACAATGAAATATATATTTTTGAACACTGTCAATGAGGGAATTTGTTTTCCTTGACCATACATATTTGTTACAAGGATTTTGTTTTTCTATTTTTTCCCCTATGTATTGGGGGAGGAGGTAAGGTTGGGATGGAGAGAAAATTGATTTCTGTTAATTAAAAAAATGAAAAGTTTTATGGAAGCTAGTACTCACAAGGGACTATTTAGTTACAGTGTGTGTATACATATATACATACACACTCATACACACATACACACACACACACATATATGACAAAGAGAGAAATGGTGTGGCATGGAATTCTTAAAGATAAGAGTAAGAAAGTTGGGGGACTATAAAAAAGGTATATAAGGTAAAGAAAATTCAATAAGGACATGATATCTGAATTGTAAGACTCCTTTGACTATTCAAAAATACCTGAAGAAATCCAGGTAAGGGATGATACCTAGAAATTCATTCATGTCCTTCATCTTAGGGGAAGGAGTTATGGCACAGGCTTCTGGAATTAATGAATAGAAGCAGTGACTCAACACAGCAACTGAGGGTCATGTTTGAAAATACATTTTGGGTTTCACTTATACAAATGATGTTTCTTGGCAGAAACATGCATTGATTATACTGAGTACATGCTCTATAGGCCAGAGGTACTTTCTCTAGCTCTTAGTATAGTGCTTAGCACAGTGCCTGATACATAGTAGGTCCTTAATAAATGTTGATTGATTGATTGATACCTAGATGTCCATGGAAAGCAAGCTTTCCCAACTCAAATAGCAGCATGGCTTTAGGGAGAGAACCTAAAATAGCTCCACTATTGGAGGTAGCTCACCAAATGGGGGCTAAGTCCCCTGAGAGGCACAGAGAAATGTCCCCTGAAGATAGTTTGCAGATTGAAAATATTGTTACAGGCAGCAAAGATAAGGCCACTCTAGGAACATTTTCAGGGAAAATCCCTAGCCCCAATGAGGACTATTCTGTAAAGGAATAAGTATGTCTCAAGGCTTTCTTCCAGCTCAAAGATAGCAGAAGTCCAGATCACTCTCAGAACTTCGAACTACATGTCTCAGAATGCCATTGAGTGAATTCCCAATAACCCCAGATGTGAGAAAAGAAAAGAGTCAGGGTGCAAACAGGCCAGGCTTCAGTGAGATAGGCAAGGTCTCGGTAAGATTCAGCCATTTCCTCCCTTCCAGAAAGGGGGAAGGAAAAGAGAAGATGGAGCCCCTATAATATAGCATGCCATCCACCAATATTAAATGTAAAAGAAAAAAAGAGCTTTTATGGGACAAACTATCGTTTTTTTTTTCTTCAAGATCATGCAAAAGTGTTGGGGACAAGGTGAGTTTCTATATTGTATGAAGAATTAGAACTGAAAGTAAACTTATAGATCGTTTGATTTACCAACTTCATTTTTACAGATGAGGAAACTAAGTTTTCAGAGTATCATAGCAAATGAGTTACAAAGCCAGGATTAGAACCTAGATCCAAGTCCAATGCCCTTGCTGCAACATTAACATGACCAGCATCTTCACATTTAGTGCGTGAGTGAGGCAAGAAATGGAAGTGACCAGGGGAGGTTGGCAAAGGTGACCCAGGTCGTCCCTTGCAGTCAATACGCTGGGCTCACCCACCTGTTCGAATAGCTCTCATTGGAGGTCTCAGCCCCAAACCACATCCAAGGGTTGATCAATGATGACTCTTCCTCATGAGGTTTTATAGTTTACAAAGCCGTTTCCTCACAACAGCCTTGTGAGGCAGGCATTATAAGGACTATTACCTCCATCTTAAGTATGATGAAACTGAGGCCTAGGGGAATTAAGTATCTTGCTCAAGGTTATAAAACTATTAAGTGGCAGAGCTCAGAGTCAAATCTAAATCTAGGTCTTTTTATTTCATAGGATCACAGGATTTAAATTTAGAAAAACTTCAGATTTACGAAGCATACTGTTTTCACTTTTTTGTGGCTTTTTTTCTTTTGGTCTGTTTCTTCTTTCACAACATGACTAATATGGAAATATGTTTTACATGATTGCACATAAATAACCTATGTTAAATTGCTTTTGAGGGAGAAAGGAGGGAGGCAAGGAGAAAATATGGAACTCAAATTTTTTTAAAAAATGAATGTTAAAAATTGTCTTTACGTGTAATTGGAAAAAATAAAATACTATTAAAAAAGAACTTTAGATTTAGATGACTCTGCTGGTCAGCTCATACAACCCCATCATTTGACAGATGAAGCACTGAGGCCCAGAGACATTAAATAACTTAACCAAGGTCATAGGGTTGTAGGAAGGTGGGAAACAAGCATTTATTTATTTATTTATTTTTATGAGGCAATTGGGGTTAAGTGACTTGCCCAGGGTCACACAGCTAGTAAGTGTCAAGTGTTTGGTCTGAGGCCGGATGGGAACTCAGGTCCTCCTGACTTCAGGGCCAGTGCTGTATCCACTGCGCCACCTAACTGCCCCAGAAACAAGCATTTATTAAGTGCCTATTGTGTGCCAGGAACTGTGCTAGGTGCTTTACAAATATTAACTCATTTGATCCTCACAACAACCCTGGGAGGTAGGTGCTATTATTATTCCCATTTTATAGTTGCAGAAACTGAGGCAAACAGAAGCTAAATGACTAGCCTAGAATCATCCACCTAGTAAGGGTCTGAGACTGGGTTTGAACTCATCTTTCTGACTCCAAGCCAAGTGCTTTATCCACTGCACTACCTAGCTGCCTATAGTGTTAAAAGGACCCTAAAGGCCATCTAATTAATCATCTTTACAAATGAGGAAACTGAGGCCCAGAGAGATGAAACACCTTGCCCTGGGTCACACAGGTATTAAGGGGCAAGAGCCCTTGTCCGAATCCAAATCCACCATTGTTTCCAATCTACCACACTGATCCAGAGCCCTTTCCACTATACAATGCTTTCAATCTTAAGACGCACATCAAAATTAGAAAGAAAAAAATGACTAGTGGTGCATAACCAGAGCTCCATCACAGCGCTGCTGAGAAGGGGCAGTAACATGAGGAAAAGGGAAGGGAACATTTCAAGTATCAAACAGTGCACCAGGAGGAGACAGAGGCAGAGCCAGCCCAATACTGTGTAATGCTACAATGATGGCGAGAAGGGGCAGAAAAGTGGAGGATAGACTGGTGAGAATCCTCAGTACATGTTTTGGAGAGAAAACAGGTGCAAAAAGCAATATGAACACTAAAACAAAAGAAGAGAAAAAGTAAATGATTTAGGGATTTGGAAATTATTCTTAGAAAAGAAAGTTTGTTAGAGTCAAGAGACCTGAATGCTGGCTCTGGTTCTGCTGTGAACTAAATGACTCTGTGACCTGGGTGAGGCCCTTAACCTATGGTTCTCGGTTTCTCTATCCATGAACTCAGGAGTTGGCCTAGACTAGATGATCTGTGAGACCCTTCCTGCTCCAAAATTCAATTCTTGGGTGATAAAAGGATAGCAAATGTTATCAATCAACTTCTGGTTCTAACTTTCCTATACATTGGGTATATAAGACTCCCACCATTAAGGAACTGAGCAGGGATGAATTAATATGTCAGAAGACAGCTCATGTCTGAAGACAGATACATATCTGCCCATGGTGGAAGGAAGTGGTAGAGATGATCAATAGAGAATTATTTTGTGGTTCATTGTTTTTCAAGTTCCAATATTAAGAAGGCAAAAGAGGACAAGAATGGGGCAGTGGAAGGCATGGGCTGCCTGTGAGGACAGATTGGTAGGAAAGAGGTTCTGAAAAACAAAAAGTATACCAAAAAATGGAAAGGAACTACTTTTTAAAAGATGGCACTGGGGATAGTGTGCCAGGCCTAGACAGTCAGGAGAACTTGAGTTCGAAGTTGGCCACAGACACTTACTAGCTGTGTGTGTGTGACCCTGGACAAGTCACTTAACCTTGTTTGCCTCAGTTTCCTCATCTGTAAAATGAGCTGGAGAAGGAAATGGCAAACTACTCTGGTATCTCTGCCAAGAAAATCCCAGATGGGGTCGAGGAAGAGTCAAACACAACTGAAACAGCTCAACAACTTTTTAAAAAGACACAATAAAGATAGAGGATAATAAAACACCAGGAAAAAAAAGACAAAGAAATTTCAAAAAGGATCTGTATCCATAAAATAGATGTGCATAGATTCAAGGATGAGAATGCTAAAAACACTCTCAAATCCCTGAGCTGGAAGGTAAACAGCTCAAAGGTTGTCTAGTCTAACATCTACCACGAGCACAGTGGGGTCAGGGCAGGGAGGCAACAGCCATTGCCAATGACACCAGCCAACAGTGACGCCAACTTCTTTCCCATTCTGAAGTTGTTTCTAAGCCATGGAAAATGAGATCACAGATCACAGGAACATCTGAGGTGACCTTGTCATTTTATAGACGAGGAAACTAAGGACCAGAGACTTTGTGAGCTGCCCAAGGTCACACTGGTAGGTGGTCAATTTGAATCTTGATCCCCTGATTCTAAAGCCAAGGCCCTTTCCATTGTACCAGACAGAAGTAGGGAGTGAGCCCAGGCTTCTGGGTTTGTATTTAACCTGGCTCATTATACTGTGGTAATAGAGCTGTATGTTTTGGAGGGAGAGAGATTGAGAAAGACAGGTGAGACCTCTTTGGGGCAGAGCAGCGCAGCTTTGGAGAATCTAGTTACCTGTCTGATTTTCCCTGCCTGTCTGTGTTTTTGTTCCCCCGTGTCGTATGTATCCCCAAGGAAAGTCCTGTGCATCAAGCTGTGCTATATGCTGTTCAAGGTCTCAGACACAAACCACATCAAAGGGTTGATCAATGATGACTCTGTGTCATAAGGTTAACAATAGCTGAATCCCAGATAAATCTTTGTTTAATTGAATTGAATCAACAACACTTCATGAGCCCTACCCCATTTGCTCCTGCATGTCTGTGGC
Organism: Vombatus ursinus; assembly: GCF_900497805.2. Classification (NCBI taxonomy): domain Eukaryota; kingdom Metazoa; phylum Chordata; class Mammalia; order Diprotodontia; family Vombatidae; genus Vombatus; species Vombatus ursinus. The sequence continues at coordinate 1,844,206 of NW_020954648.1, read as the reverse complement.
ATAGGTCAGGGTTCTTGGGAATCCAAAGTCTTAGAACCCTGACCCCTATCACAAAGCGTGAATCTTCGCTCAAGCTATAACTAGGGTGGGGCAACCACGAAGAGAAATTTATAGTAGTCCTGTCTGGGGGCACTTCCTCCCCTGCTCATCCTATGCCCACCATGGCAGTGGTAGCGGATTCATCCTGGGGTCACTTTCTGCCCTTCACCAGCATGGGAACACATTTTCTCTTCACCTGCCCCCCTACTTCCAAGGCTGTGCCCCAAGTGAGCTCACCCCTTCCCCACTCCCCAGCCATGGCTACTGGCCCCAGGTACAGAAATAACTTGTTACAGCACAATATCCCTTGGAAATAATCGTCCAGCTTTAGTTTAACCACCTCCAGTGATGGGGCACTCACTTCCTGTTGAGGTAGCTCTTTTCATTTCTGGACGGTTCTAGCTTTGAAGCAGTTTTTCATTAGGTAAAGCCAAAATCTGCCTCCTGTAATCTTCAGGAGACTGTAAGAAATTGGAAAGTGAGGTTCAAACAGAGAAAGTCAGTGGGACATTTTACATAACAAGCTCCTAGTGAAAGACAGTATCAAATTCTTCATCAGACAGACAGACCCTACTCATCTAAGGAAGTGTGCCAGAAAGACAGCAAAAACTGATCTTGGAGAGAAGACCCTTAGAGCCAGTAGTCCAAAAAAAAGTGAGTGAGCTAAGGCCACTAACAATGAATTTGCGGTCCCTTATTAAAAGAAAAGCAGAATCTTCCTCTCTTTTTTGCAGAGGTGGAGGACTATGGGAATGGGATATTGTACACACCGTCAGGCATGATTGATGTCTTCACTGATCTTACTAAACCTTTTTTCCTCTTTCTCTTTTACTCTTTGTGACAAGGGATGACTTGCTGGGTGGAGGAGGGAAAGGGATGTATTCAAAAACACAAAACAAATAAAAAGAAAAGCTATAAACTCCAAATGACCTTTTAAGATGAAAGAAAAGCAGAAAGGATGCACAAAGAACCATGACCTTGAATGTAAAGAGTCTCTGTAGGACAGCAGAAAGGCCAGCACAGGTGAAAGACACCAGAAGAGGAATTAGCTGGGAGAGTAAAGTGGACTCTGGTAAAGAAAAGGGAGAAGGGGGCAGCTAGGTGGTGAATTGGGTAGAGCACGGGCCCTGAAGTCAGGAGGACCTGAGTTCAAATCCAGCTCAGACCAAACACTTGACACTTACTAGCTGTGTGACCCTGGGCAAGTCACTTAACCCCAATTGCCTAAAAAGAAAAATAAAGGGGAGAAAAATAAAAGTTCAAGTTCATCATCTTTCTAAGAAATGAATGTCACAGAATGAATGTTTGTAGGGTACTTCTAGTTTGGAAGTGGGGAAAAATATACATATATAAATAGATAAATGTACAATTATAAATAGATATAAATATAGATAGTATATAGAAAATAATATACATACATGTATATAGATAAACACATATATAAACATATATGTTTATGTGAATAATGCAAATATAATTTTTAAAAATCTTCACAGAGCTTCAAGAGGACAAGAGACAAATGACTAAGAGAACTTATACGCCCACTGACTTGATAGGACCCCTTACATTTCCCACTCTTGTTGACCCTACTTGAGTTATTGCTCTGGAGAGAATTCATGTTTTGTGCAAAGTGTCAGGATTTTAAGGCTGTGTGTATCTGTTCTAAGAGTTTTATTTTTCTCTTCTTTTCTTTTCCCCTGGAGAAGAGGTGAGAGGAAGAAAAAATATAAGCATGTTCATTGAAAAAAAAAATTTAGTTAAAAAAACACAAGATGACCTGAGATCCTCTGACCTCTGACCCAGGCACACCAGAGAAAATAGGGCAGGACTTAAGAAGTGTTATCAGTTCATTTCAATTCAACAAGGAAGGAAACTAGATTGTACAGTTCTTCAGGGTCCCTTCCGAGCCTAATAACAACCTTTAGTCAATAAACATTTGTTAAGTTCCTGCTGTGTGCCAGGCACTGTGCTAAATGCTAGGAATTTTAAAAAATCGGGGGGAGGGGCAGAATACAGTTCTGTTCTCAAAAAGCTCACAGGAGAGAACACTCCTACTCCTACTAGAAATAGTAATAACAGTTCATATTTCTATATTGCTTAAAGATTTACAAAGTACTTCTCATATGAAAACCTTAGGACACAAGGAGTGCAAGGGTTCTTAGCTCAATTTTTGGGAAAAGCAAACTGAAAATCAAAAGGTCTAATTTTGAATGGTTAAAGTCTCACATTGTGCCAAATATTTCATAGAACGAACCACTGAGTCTCTTGCCCGACTATTAACCACTTGTTTCTTGTTCTCACAGCTCACCAGAGTTCCTGTTGAGTCCTGCAGTCAGTATGGAAGCTGCAGTGAGTGTCTCGGCTCAGGGGACCCCCACTGTGGTTGGTGTGTGCTTCATAACACGTGAGTACTACCAGCCAGTTGTGTCCTGCTTCCTGCTTCCCTCCATAATTTCTCGTCCTTCTCCTCTTCTTCTCAGCATTCCTGTCATTCTTTCTTCCCTCCTTGCTTTCTCCTTTCCTCTCCTCTCCTCTGTTCTTCTCTCGTCTCCTCTGCTCTCCCTTTATATCTATCTATAGCTATAGAATTCCCTCTCTTCTCTCCTTCTTTCTACCTCCATTTAAGAGCTGGGGCCACATAGAAAGCTTCTGACAGAGGGAACAGGTCAATTAGAAAGTCAGAGAACTGGTGTGTGTTTGGGAAAAAGAAGTGGCTCTGAAAAGTGGGCCTGGCTCACCTAATTTAATTCCATTTATTCCAACCAACATGCGAACATGAGGTGAAGATATGGAGTTGTTTAGCCTGGAGAAGAGAAAATTTGGTAACTGGAGGCAGGTCTAGGTGACATAATGGATAGTATGCCAGATTTAGAATGGGGGAAGACCTGAATTCAAATCCAGCCTTAGACATTTACTACCTGTGTGATCCTGGGCAAGTAATTTAACTGCTCTGTGCCTCAGTTTCCTTATTTGTAAAATGGGGATGACAATAATAGCACCTGCTTCCCAGGGTTGTTGTGAGGATAAAATGAGATAATATTTGTAAAGTGTTTCGCAGACCTTAAAGGCTATATTATTATTAGGATTATCATCATCATCATCATTATTATAGAAATGGGGGATGAAGAGGTGGTGTGGTCAGATGGGATTTGATTGGCTCCAGATAGGAGATGTGGGAGAAATGTGAAAATGTAGACGTAAAAGGAGACCACTCTGTACAATGCAAGAAGTTATGGCAAAGTTACAAATTAAGAAGATGGCCCCAAGGCCCCATGGCCCCATACCTGCCTTTGAGGAATTTAAAGTGTCACTTAACAGATAATAGACACCTAAATGATGGTACCCCAGAAAAAAGGCAAGTGGAAATATATGCTAATGTATGTAAATATATGCCTGATGAGGACAGTGGGGAGTAGCTGGGGTGCTCATCAAAAAAGAGTCAGTAATGAATGGAAATCAGCTGTGCTTAATCCAAGAAAGTTTCACAGAGTGATCCAGTAGAGTTTTTCAGGTCAGGCAGAGAGTTGGCCTTTCTCCTAGCTCAGAATTGCTGAACCTCCCTGGATGCACTAGCGCCTCCACAAAGGGTCCAGGATTCCCTAAGGATAGAACACTCCCAACAGTCAGTCCATCAACAAGCATTTTTTAGTGCTTACTTTGTGCCTGGCATTGTGCTGAGCATTGGGAATACAGATAAGGGCAAAAACATGGTCCTTCCCCTCAGGAAGTTCACATTTTAATGAAGGAGACAAGATGTGAACCACTATGTATATAGGAGATATATACAGGCTAAGTGGAAGGCATTCTCAGATGGAAAACACTAGCTCTAATGGACGAGGGGTTGGGAAGGAGGGGAGGCAGCCAAGGCTTTCTACCAAAGGGGGGTAGTGCTCTGGACCAGGGCCTTCTGGCTAATGGCCAGCTTGGGAGAAACCTGGATTTTTGGCAGCTTTGAGCCTACGAGGAAGGAGGGCCCAGCTCCTCCTTGCTGCGGGATCACACATCTGACACCATTCATAGGCAATCCACACACTGTCACTTGATGCCTGTGGGACCCAAGACTGGGTTTCCATGTTGGCTTTGATTCCTGCCAGGCGGTTCTCCCATCATCCCTAGAGAACACTGAGCTCCTGTGAGCAACAGGGGTATGGCAGCTCTGGAAAGGCAGAGAGAAGATGTACCCCAGGGAATGGATAGAGCCAACCTAGACTTAATGCATGCTAATTAAAAAAAAAAAACTCTAATTTAAAAAAAAATTAATGAGTAATACCTTGACACTTTAAGAGTTTTCAAAACATTCCCTAATTTGATCCTAACAACCCTGTGTGCTAGACAGAGAAGGCATTATTACTCCCATTTTAATGATGAAGGAATTGAGGCCCAGATAGTTTAGTAGACTTCAGAACAGAATTGCAGAATAACAAAATCTTCCAGCTCATAGGTCATTTTTTCCTACTATTAATTGAACCTTGAACCTCCCACTACAATATTCCCAACAAATCATCACACAGCTTCTGTCCAAATACTCCTACTAGGGGCAAATCATTCCCTAAACTAGACCAGAACCTGGCTTTTCTGGTACTCAATCTGGTGTTCTTTCCTGCAGGACAAGATCTTCCTGGTTGAAAGAATTCCTTATTAGTAAGAGAAAGGTTAGTTAGAAATGGATGGTAGAAGGCTTGAGCTCTGTTTCCAATGGGGGCTCAGCTTCCCTATCCACACAATCAGGATTATAAATAATCTCCACCATCTGCCATGTGGTGGTTATCAAGGGAAATGGAATTAGGAATTAGTCCTGCCTTTGCTACTAATTTGCACTGTTTATGGTCCTAGTCTCATATAGAAAAAAGGGAGAATAATAAAGCATATTTTATTAGAATTTTGTGAGGATAAATTGGGATGATGAATGTAAAAAATGTTGGGAAAGAGTTAAAATATGTTGTAAATGCAAGATATCACTGGATTGAGCCTTTGAGTTGAGACCTCTCTGGGCCTTAGTTTCTTCATCCATACAAGCATGGCACTGGACTAAATTTCTTAAGTATTTTTCTGCTCTGAAACTCTATGATTCCATGATTACTTTTCCTTTAAAATTTTTTTATCAATATCTTTTGTTTTTGCATCACCTTTATTTTCAAATATATCTTCCCCCACCCCACCCCCAGGGCTAATTCCTTGCAACAAAAAATAAAGAAGATTAAAAACCAGTTCCACAAAATTAACCAAGACATTATCCTACTATGACAGTATATGCAATAATCTACAACCATAGTCCCCCATCTCCACATAGAAGGAGATGGGACGTATTTGCATTTTCCCATCTCTTCTTTGAGGCCAAACTGGGTCACTCAAGTTATATAGACTTTGGTTTGGTTTGGTTGGAGATGATGGTCTTTTCATTTGTGTATGTATGTATGTAGTTTCCCTGGTTCTAATTATTTTATTCTGCATCAGTTCCTATGTCTTTCCATGCTTCTATGAATTCTTCATATTCACTATCTCTTGCAGTGTCCCCACTATATTCATGGACCACAATTTGTTTAGCCATTCCCTAATCAATGGGCATCTGCTTTCTAGCGTATGATTTCTTTTCATTCATTCAGCAAAACTTTTGAGTACCTACTGTGTGCTTGACATTGTAAGATAAGTAAGATAATTGGAGAAAGCAAGGCATTAGGAAAGGGTTCCAAGTCTTTTAACAGAAAGAAATTCAATTGTCCTGGGAAAGACCTACCTGCTTAGGTTGTGGATTGATAGAGTCAGAATGTGAAAGCTGGAAGAGACCTTAGACCTAAGTCCCTTAGACTTAGGGACCTAGTCCTACCCCATCATGGAGTCCATTCATCAGAGACCGAAGGTGGAGAAGAGCAGCTTGCTGAAACTTTCCCATCTAGTTTTTTAACAAGCCTCTCACTCCCAGTATGCCTGTCCTCACTTCCTTCCTGCTGCTCAAATGAAAGCCAGCCGCTATTTCTAGTGATGAGGCATCATTTTGAACCTTAGATGGTGAGTACAACTTGGAAATAAGTTGCCTGGGGGTGTCAGGTGGGAGCTGGACAAGCTGGGTTAAAGGGAGAAGTTTGCAAAAGAGTGAAACCTCTTACAAAGAGATCCCTTGGGGATGTGAAAGCAAAGCAATCTAGTTATGAGGAGCCAATGTGTCCTCACTATGGGGCAAAAGGAGGGAACACAGGTAAAGACTTTCCAGCAATTAGGAGACAAAGGGGAGGCCTTGTTAATGAGTTTTCCCTTCCTTTGATAATGTCAGTCTCCACCCGCCCCCCCCCCCCCGTCCCCACTCAGTCCATCTTTTACTCCTCACTTTAAAGTACAGTATCTTGTCAG
>NW_020954648.1:1807641-1837812 GCF_900497805.2 Vombatus ursinus | reverse complement strand
CACACACACACACACACACACACACACACACACACACACACACACACACTGAGGACTGTGAGTTAGGAGGACTGAGATCTAGTCTCTGCTCTGGTACCTAATAGTTGTGTGGCCCTGGGCAAATCACAACTAATCTGAACTTCGCTTTTCCTCACCTGTAAAATGGGTTGGTGACTTTAGAGAGAAAGATATACTGGGCAACTCTCTACTGCCACAGGCAAAGGAAGCAGCCTATTTTCAGTATTGTATATGGTTGTGCTGGCCATTGCTGGTGCTGCAAGCTTCCCTGCCTCTTCCATTAAGCCATATCTGATTCCTCCTGATGTTAATGACTTTCCCCCTTGGACTTCACAAAGCATTTATTTTCAAGTATACTTATTTGTACATGTATCACACATCCCCCTCCCCATTATACTATATAAGCTCCATGATGTCATAATCTATCTCTTATCTAAGTTTTGTATTTCCCTAATACCTAGCACAGATATCTGCACACAGTAGGCTCTTCATGTTTGTTGAATGAATGAATGAATGACAAGTTACTTTTATGGGGTAAAGAAGAAATAGGACTGGGCAACCTCTACAAAATATATTGGAAAAACTTCTAAGATGTGATGCCAAGATTCATTTACTTATTCATCATTCATTCAACAAATGTTTGAGTACCAACCATACACACTTTGGCCCCGGCCACTAAGCAATTGCCTGATGGCACTCTGGGTGAGTCCAGCCCTAAATTGAAGAAATGTAGGTCTATTACCATACATGGCTCACTACAGACAGGTCTCGAATTTCTGTAGACAGGACACTCACTCCTATGCAGGAAGTACATTTTTATAATTAACCTCACTCTTGAATTACTCACGTTACCTGTAGGAAAGAAGGGCAGAGGTAATTGAGGTGGAAAAGGAAGAAACTAATGAACTTTTACAGGGGGGAATAAACATAGCAACCTCTTGCCTTTGGGCCTCTTGGGAGTGTGAGGTGTCTAGTCAGCATTTATCTACAAGGCACCAATTTAAATCAGCTGTCAAACTCACCTAGACTAGAGGCGCAAGGGGGAAATTAGAGGCTGTAGGAAGAAGAAAGAAAGAAAGAAAGAAAGAAGAAAGAGGAAGGTGAGAGGAAGGGAGAAAGAGAGAAAAAGAGAAGAAAGAAGAGAGTGGGAAGAAGGAAGAAAAAAGTAAGAAGGGAAAGAGAAGGAAAAGAAAGAGAAAGGTAATAGGACTGACGTCTGCCATTTTTAACCATTTTCTATGGTAATATTGATGCTTTGGGTGTCTTTTTTGTTTTCTGGATCTCCTTCCTACCTAGCTATCTTATTTCCTCTTGTAAATAGATTTTGGGTCAATTTAAAGACGAGGTAAGATAATTGCCTGCCTGTCAAATGGAATTTGAAGGATCCTAAGAAGATTTAAAAATATCTTCTCCATTATACTGTGATTCTACCATTTATTCCTTTAGGTCTCGAAGCCTCTTCAACTTTCAGTGGCTTATAAAATATTAATAAACCTGGGAAGAATAATACCTTAAATATTGCCATAGGAATGAATGAATAAAAAGTGTTTATTAAGCACTTACTATATACCCAGTACTGTGCTAAGTTCTGGGCATCTATAAACTAGAGAATTTAGATCTGCAAGGGAATTTAGAGATCATCTAACCCCCTTATCTTTTAGATGAGGAAAATGAGGTCCAGAGATGTAGTTTGTCTACAGGCATTTAGATTGATAAGCAGCATAGTCAGAAATCCAGCCTAGCTCTTCTAACTCTAGTCGCAGGGCTCTTTCCATTAGCAGTTATTACCTTAGCTAGGATCAAATCTTCTCAGGAATGGGACACAGGATAAGGCAGGTTCCATTTTTTCCCTAAATTTACGTTTATTTTGTATCAATTACATGTAACAAAAATTTTAACATTCATTTTCTAAAATTTTTAATTCCAAATTCTCTCTCAAGCTCCCCTATCGCCTCCTTAAGAAGTCAAGAAGTTTAATATAGCTTATACATAGGATATATCCATGAAAAATATTTCTATGTTAGCCATGTTGCAAAAGAAAACACACACCAAGCAACAACAAGAAGAAAAAGAAGGAAAGTAAAAAAGCATACTTCAATCTGCATTCAGACTCCATCAGTTCTTTCTCTGGAACAACATTTTTCATCATCAATCCTTTGGATTTGTCTTGGTCATTGTATTGCGGAGAATAACTAAGTCATTCACAATTGATCATCATACAGTGTTTCTTTTACTGTGTACAATGTTCTCCTGGTTCTGTGCACATCACTCAGCATCAGTTTATTTAAGTCTTTCCAGGTTTTTCTGAAAGCATCCTGCTCGTCATTTCTGAGAGCACAATAGTATTCTACCACAATCATATACCAGAACTTGTTCAGCCACTCCCCAATTGATGGGCATCCTCTCAATTTCTAATTCTCTGCTACCACAAAAAAAGCTGCTATAAATAAATATCTTTGTACAAAAAGGTCCTTTTCCTTTTTCTTTGATATCTTCAGGGTACAGACCTAGTAGTGGTACTGCTGGGTCAAAGGGTATTCACAGTTTTATAGCTTTGGGGAGATAGTTCCAAATTGCTCTCCAGAATGGTTGGATCAGTTCACAACTCCTCCAACATTTGTCATTTTCCTTTTCTGTCATATTAGCCACTCTGATAGATGTGAGGTAGTTCCTCAGAGTTGTTTTAATTTGCATTTCTTTAGTCAATAGTGATTTAGAACATTATTTCCTGTGACTCTAGATAGTTTTGATTTCTTCTTTCTGAAAACTGCCTGTTCATATCCTTTGACCATTTATCAACTGGGGAATGACTTGTATTCTTACAAATTTGTTTCAGTTCTCTATTTATTTGAGAAATGAAGCCTTTTTCAGAGAATCTTGCTGTAAAATGTTTTCCTCCAGTTTCCTGCTTTTCTTGTGATCTTGTCTCTGTCTCCTTTTCACTGCTCCTCATGACTTTTACTCCAGCGTATCACCTCATTATCATCCACCTCTATTACTGGAGTAATTTCCACTCAGATCTTCTTCTAATCTATCCTTCAAATTGCTGAGAAAATGATTCTTGTGCACAGATCTGGTCGTGTCACTCCTTTGCAAAATGAAAATAAAATAAAACAAAACAAAACCCCACCCTTCAGTGATTTCCTGTTGCCTTCTGAGTCAAATTTAAACTCTTTTTTCCTTAACCATCTGGAACCCTTCTGCATTTCCAGCTCAGTCTTGTATTATTACCCTCTGTTCAAGCCAAACTCAGTTACTTTCTGTCTTCTAACTGCTCCCTGTACCTTTGTTCCTGATGCTTCATAGGACTGAAATACCCTCCCTGCCCCTCTTTGCCTGTTCATAGAATCACGGAATCTCAGATTTGGAAGGGATTACAGAGATCGCCTATTCCAACTCATACCTGCCCAGGAATTCCCTCTACGATGTTTCCACAAGTAGTCATCCATATTGTGCCTAGAGATCTCCTGTGAGGGAGAAGCTGCTTAATGCCAGCCCCGCTGAGCCTATTTAATTGAAGCCAGCTCAAATTATTAAGGGAAATTTTCTCTCACACCAATCTGTCTTTCCACAACTTCTACACATCCCATCTAGCTCTGCTCTCTGGGGGTTAAGCAGAACCTACAACCCTTCAAGGGCAGCTAGGGGGCACGGGAGATAGGAGTGTTGGACCTGGAGTCAGGAAGACTCATCTTCAAGAGTTCAAATCCGGCCTCAGACACTCACTGGCTGTGTGACCCTGGGCAAGCCATTAAGCACTGTTTGCCTCAGTTTCCTCATCTGTAAAATGAGCTGGAGAAGGAAATGGCAAACCACTCCAGTATCTCTGCCAAGAAAACCCCAAATGGGGTCATGAAGAGTTGGACATGACTGAAACAACTGAACAACAACAACATAGGTGTTGGGAATAGTAAGACCGAAGCGAAGCCATCCCATCTCTCAGAAAAGCTTGCAATCTATTCAGGGAGACAGCATGTACATATATAGGAATATACAAAATGCATACAAGGTACTTTGGAGTGGAAGGTACTATTAGCTGGGGGAATCAAAGGAGGCCTTAGATGAAAGGTAGAATACGAGCTATTCTTTACAGAGAACTAGGGATTCTAAGAGACATGGGAGATCCTTAATAGTTTGTATTTTATATGGTGCTTTAAGATTTGCAAAGTACTTTACCTATGTTAATTCATTTGATCCTCACCACAACCCTGGGAGGTAGGTGCTATTATTATCCCCATTTTATAGATAAGAAAAGTGATGCTGTGAGAGGTTAAGTTACTGGTGTGGGGTCACACAGCTAGTAAGCATCAGAGACTGCATTTGAACTCAAGGCCCCTGACTCCAGGTTTAGCATCAGCATCAGCTGTACCACCTAGCTGCCTAAGATTGTGATGTATTGCTTTCAGTCCCTTCCCCATTCTGGTTGCCATCCTCTTGAGGTGCCCTGGTTTGTCCACGCCTTTCTTAAAATGTGACATTCAGACCTGAGAGTCATCATCACAGATATCAAGCTGGAAGGGGCCTCAAAGGTAATTTGGTCCAATCCCCTTATTTTATAGACAACGAAACTGAGAACTAGGGAGGTTCAGTACCCTGACTGAGGTCACATGGGTAGTAAAGAGTACTTCAAATGTGGTCTGACTAAGGCACAGTTCAGTGGAACTATCACCTACCTAGTTCTGGAAATCATGCCTCTTAATCAGATGTAGCCTAAGATAAAATAATCTTTCTGGCCGCCATATTGCATTACTCATGTAAAACATGAAGTATCCTGGAACTTGCTATCCTGTGCCTGTATAGTTGACTTTTTTAACCCACCTATTGGACCTTACATTTATCTCTTTTGAATTTCATCTTATTTGATTGGATCCATTGTTCTGGGCTGTCAAGATCTTTTTGTATACTGACTCTGCCATCCATTGTGTTAGCTATACTTGGTATAAAATGAGATAATATTTGTCAAGTGTTTAGCACATAGTAGGAATTATATAAATGTGATGTTAGTATTATTACCATTATTATATGTTGATAAAAATTGTTAAATCCCAACTCAAGTGCTCCTTCCTCCAGGAAATGTCTCCCCTGAACCTCTTGGTTGATAATAGACTTCCTCATCAGATTTTACCTAGAACTTTTTTGAATATAAGGTTGTTGTTATAGTGTGTCATATTTCTCTAGCTATGTGTCTCATCTCTCTGTATTTTTTCCCAGCACTTGGCACAATGATCTGCATACAGTAGGCTCTTAATAGATCATGGTGTTTTAGCTATAGAGACAGAAAGGACACCATACTTGTTCAATGGAATAGAAATTGAAAAAAAAGTGTGTATTTTTATATGAAACTGAACTTTTATTATGTTCAGTTTTTTAATATACATTGAATTGAACATGACAGTAATAAAACTGCCCTGCCTATCTGTGTCCCATTCTGAACTTCCTTCTGTAATTCTCTGTGTAGTTATAAAATACATCATTGCTATTCTTTTTTTAAATTTTCTTTTTTTTATTGGTATTCTGACCCACCACCTCCTTCCACACAACTCGTCCCACCCAAAATAGAAGCCCTTGCTTGTAACAACACATTAGTATAGTCGAGCCAATCAAATTCACACATTTAATGTGTTTGATCGTATATGTCTCATCCTGCACCTGTAATCTGTCCTAACCTCTCTGCTGAGATGTGGGAAGCATGCTTCCTCATCACTATTCTGGAATCATGATCAGTCATTGAACTGATTAGAGATCTGAGGTCTTTCATAGTCGTTTTTGTAGTCATTTATCTAAATGTCCTCTTGTTAACGCTCATAGTGGTCATCCCCAAACCTCCCACTTCAAGATCCAATGCTTCCTTTATCTGCTTTTCTAGAAACAATTTGAGATTAGTCACTTAAACTTTAGAGTATATTCAAGTCAGTGTTACCCACCCCAGTGGGATTTGTGCTTTAATTCTTCTGTGAATTAAGCATTAGCCTTTGTTAAAGGAATTCCCAGTATTGGGGCAGTAGGGAAGATATTTGGAGAGGATCTTTCTAGCACCCTAAAATCATACCTATGTACCCAGGGATAGAGGCCTGCATGGGGCCTGAAATAAGAGTTGGAAGAGTTGCCAAACAGATTTTATCTTTGAAATCAATTTCTGATATTCATACAGTAAACTTTAAAAAATGCTTAGGGAATGGGAAATTATTTATGACTGCCGGCTCTCCCTTCTGGTCTCTCACCCTGAGTTATCTCTAACCTCTTTGGGATTTAATTTCACTAAAATATTCCCATGAGTCTGAGTGTCCAGGAAGCTGAATTTGACTTCACTTTGATAGCTTGAAAGTTATTGCTGCCACTAGAGACTTAGTTTCATCAAGGCCTGAAGTCAGCCCACTTAACTTTCAGGAAATTGGCTTGCCCTAGGGCTAATCAATCAGTGTTGGAGAGGTCCTCAGATCCATTCCCTTGTTTCAGGGAAATGAAGAGGAAGGGAAGGTCTGAATATAGCTTTCTCCTGGCTTGGGAGACAAAGAGCCCTGAAAAGGAGATCACGGAATATTAGAGCTGAAGTACACTTTAAAGACTATGAAGTCCACACCACCAGCCTCACTCAGATGAGGAAAGTGAGTCCCCTGCATGAGGAAACTAAGGCCCAGGGAGGTTGTGACTGCCTCAAAGTCATCCTGCTAGTTAGTGGCACAGCTTGAACTAAGCAGAAGCTAGCATGGTTTGGTGGAGAGATTCAGGTGGCCTGAGTTCGATGGAAAACTGGGTTTTAGTGTCTATGGGTGGTCCTAGGCAAGTCACTTTACCTCCAAGTTTCATTGACTCCATTTTATGATCTATAAGAGTAACCTCCCGGGGTTATTGTGAGAAAAGCACTTTGCAAACCTTAAAACACCATATAAACATGGGCTATTAAGACAATCCAGTGCTCATTCCACCACGGATTTAAATCAGAGTCTACCCCTGGGTTATTCATGCCACATGATGAATACAGTGGTACAGATATTCCAAACAACCAGATAATCCAAAAAATAAAAAAATCACTCCTACTTGGCTTGGGAGTATATTTTACATACATTCCTTTAATACCTCCAGAATCTATAGCTTCATTTGGTAAGTGCACACCATCCATGAGAGTAGGTTAGAGCCCTTCTATGCCTCAATTGAGAGTTTCATGAATTCCCATGACTGAAAAAAATCCAACCATTTGGGGTGATGAAAATCTTTAAAAAGACACAGACTTGGTTTTGAATAATATAGAGACAGTCCATCACCAGTCCCATCTCCAAGGCCTGTATGGGCTTGGTATCACCTGCCAGAGCTTTCCCTCCATTGGTAAAGCTTCCAGAAACTACACATCATTCACTTCTGATGGCGAGGCATCCAAATAGGCCTTTGGTAGAGGGTTTTGTACATGTGCATACACATATGCATAGGGAAGCATTAAAATACCATTCTGAGGCCTCATCAACACTCAGGGTTCTCAAAGGCTTTAGTAACAGAGCATGAACTCCATTGGGCAGTGGAAAGAACACTGGTCCTGGAGTTGAATGACCTGGGTTCAAATCATGCTTACTGCCTGTGTCTCCCTGAGTAGGTCACTTAACATTTCCTTATTTATTAGAGGACCTTAGAGATCCCTTCAGGCTTTAGATCCTGTAACCATATATATTACAGACTAGGGATTTTTCACTTTCTTTGTGACACAGACACACCCTTAGTAATCTGGTGAAGCCCAAAGACCCCTTCTCAGAACAATGTTCTTAAGTAAGTAAAATTAAATACGCAGGATTTCAAAGGAAGCTAATTATATTGAAATACAGTAATCAAAATATGTCTAAAAATGTGCAGATCCCCTGAAATCTATCCGCTAGCCCCAGGTTAAGAACACTTATTACAGACAAACACCCACATATTGTTTCGTGGCTGATTTGCCTTCCTGATTGGATTCTACTTGGACTTATATGAGAGTGAGTTCCCGTTCCCAAAGCATACACTAACCAATAATGGGAGGTGAGCCAGGTGTCTCCATATGTTCAGAAGATAAACTGGGACTAAAAATGTGCTCAGTTAATATACAAAGTGAATAATTCATGGGTAGAAAATCAAGAGTTAATTATATTAAAGCTGCCTCCCTCTCCTCCATTAATGATTTTTTTTCCCAAGCCCCGAGGTGAGGAGCGGTAGCCTAGTAAATCTCACAGAACTGTTCTGCAGGAATGGCTCTCCATCCCCAGGTTCCCCAGTTCAGTTTCTTGTGAGGACTTCCCTCCAAATGCCTCTTTCTCTGAGTATTCCCACTTTAACCTTGGGCATATTTGTATTCCCATTTCTCCAGGGAAGACATAGACGCTTTTATTTGACCCTATTTCAATCTCAGGGTAGAGACAGCCTGAGTATTGGCTTTAGGTTAGAGGAAGAAAGAAATGTGTGAAGCTCTGCAGCCCCATTATAACATTGTCTAAAGAGATCAGCAGTGGCCAGCTACAGTTTTGCCTACACTGTGCCCTAGTGATGGGAACCACGTCACCCATCCCAGGAATCCTCAATTTCACACATCCTAGAGAACGGAAGACAGCTTAAGGGAAGGCATGGGGGCAGGAGATGGTATGTCATGTATGGGCAACAACAAATGGGCTAGTTCAGCTATAGTGTGGAGCATGTGAGGGGGAATAATGTATATTCAACCTGGAAGCATAAGATGGAACTATATTGCGAAGAACTTTATATGTCAAACAGAAGGGTTTGTACTTTATCTCAGCAGGAATAGGGACCCACTTAAGTTTCTTAATCATAGGAGTGACATGGTCAGACGTGTAGGTTTGACAGCTATGTCAAGAATGGATTGGGGAGGAGAGACACCAATTAGGAGGCTATTGTAATAGTTCAGGTGACAGGTGATGAGGACAAGACAGGTGGGGTTGGTGTGAATAGAAAGGAGGTGATGGATTCTGCAAGGCTCAGAATGTAATTGGACAAGGGGCAATGCCTGAGAGGGTAGAGTCAAAGATGACTCCTGGACTTCCAATCTAGGTAAATGACAGTAAAACTATACTACCCCTTCTGAAAACTCTGTCCAATTCTTGGAATGTTTTGAACATTGGTACCTGAGTCATCATCTGTTCTTAGTGAAATCAAGAAGGAATCTTTCCCAGAAGACATGTGCATGATGTTTATCTTGCTTGACATTGTGTTTTTTTGGAAAGCCTATTGCACTAATTCAGGAAAGGGAGTGGGATGATTTGGTAGGATTCAGTGCTTATTGGTGACTCAATTAAAATATTGGAAGCTTTTGGGGTATCTTCTTGTACATTAGGAAAAAATTTGGCTTTCTCTTTATGATTGAATCCTACAGATTACAGGTGTCCATGCTCCTCTCCCATAGAGGACACCAAAGATAAGACATACCACAAAGAGGTGGCACCGGAAATCTGGGATCATTTTTAGGAAGGTCCCGAATGAATCTTGCAGCCAGATTACTTTGTCTCAGGCAGGAAATTTTGTCTTCATATCCCCTACAAGGAAGCCTTTGGGCTGGTCACCCACCAGGTTAATCTTCATGAGAGCAAACCAATTGAACAGTAAGAAAAAGTGCTCGAGTTACTAATCACAAGGCATGCAGGTGACAGACCTGTTTCAGAAAGTCCAGGTTAGGTGTGTGAATGGCACGGGATGGGGGGGGGGGGTGTCTAGTCAAGACATCATGAGAAAATGGAAGAAGAGAAACTTGATGAAGGAAGACAGAGGAACCCAGGGGTCCTGTGAACTAGTCAACTTAGGAGTGAAAACTACAGCACTGTGACTAACGTAGTGATGAAGGGACGGAACTGGGTGATCTCCTGTCCCTCCTAGTATTAAAATTCTGTTTATTTGTGAATATGATACTATACACCTGTAACTTGCCTACTCAAACTTTATAGCTTGTACCCTGAGATCATTACACCCTGGAGTAGTTTTGCACATTAATTGGCTGGCTGAGTGTATATTTTGTGTTTTTGTTATTGTTGTTGTTTTTTGTTTTGTTTTGTTTTTTGGTTAGGCAATGGGATTAAGTGACTTGCCCAGGGTCACACAGCTAGTAAGTGGTATGTGTCTGAGGCCGGATTTGAACTCAGGTCCTCTGAATTCAGGGTCAGTACTCTATCCGCTGTACCACCTAGCTGCCCCCTGAGTGTATACTTTGTGAAAGAGACCTTCTGGGGAAGGACTTGCAGAGCTTCCTGGTCTTCTTCAATTACAGCCCCCACCGTTTCTCTCTTTTCAGAGGTACCCGGATGATCTAGGACTCCTTTACCAGGGTCAGGCTACAACTTCTAGAGATATAGTCCCATCAGTGTAGAGCCTGAAACATCTCCAAAGAACAGGGCAGGATTGTGGGATCATAGGTTTAGAACCAGAAGAGACCTTAAATACCACAGAGTCTACCCACCCCCTTTTTTGCAGAACAGGCAACTGAAATGTAGAAGGGTTAAATGATTTGCTCAGGGTTATACAACTAGTAAGTGTGCAAATCAGAATTTGAACCCAGGTCCACCTGACTCCAGCTCCAGTCCCCATCTACTATGCCATACTGCCCCTCAATCTTTATTCCCTGTCATCTAATAATTCCCTTCTTGTTATTTAGTTGTTTTTCAGAAATGTCCAACTCTTTATGACCCCATTTAAAATTGTATTGGAAAAGATACTGGAGTGGTTTGCCATTTCCTTCTCCAGCTCATTTTATAGATGAAGAAATTGAAGCAAACAGGATTAAATGACTTGCCCAGGGTCACACAACTAGTTTGTGTCAGAAGCCAGATTTGAATTCAGGACGATGAGTCTTCCTGACTCTAAGCCCAATGTCCTATTCACTGCATCACCCAGCTGCCTAGCTATTTATATAGAGGTATCCTCTTACTGGGAAATGTCATGGTCTTTCTTACACTGCCAAAAAGGTCGCCATAATGGTCTAGAGGATGAAGCATCAGGCTAAATGTCAACACATTGATATTCTATCTGCTCCTCAATTGATGTTCACTATGACTTGAGGCAAACTCCTTCTTCAACCTGGCTGTCCCTTTTTCTGCCTTCCACAGTTCAAAGGCAGGAAGAAAGGGATCTTTCTTGTAACTCCTTTTCTACCCTTGACATCACAGAGATTTCAGAGTTGTATAGTGGGAGAAGACTGTTGCATGGGAGTCAGACTACCTCTGTGTCAGTCTTACCTGGAATAACTCACTTAACTCTCAGTGTCCCGGTTTCTTCATCTGTAAAGCAGATATGACAACAGTTTCTGATTTGCCTGATTTAAGGGGATGAGCAGAAAAGATAAGTAGATGATAGAGAGAAAGCAGTTTGAAGTAGAATACACATAGAAGTGGTATGGTGGTTTGAGGATCGTCTATTTAGCTCTGGGAGTGACTTAGATGTCATTTTGTTCCCTCATTTTGCAGGCAAAGATATTGAGGCCAAGAGAAGGGAAAAAACATGTCCAAGGGCATGAGCTGGAACTTGAACTCTTATCCTCTGTCTCCAGATCCAGTGATCTTTCCCCATCTACAAAATGGGAATAATAATCACACCTACCTCCCAGGGTTGTTGTGAGGATCAAATAAAATAATAATTTCAAAGTGCTTAGCACAGTGCCTGGCCACATAAACGTTAGTTGCCACTATTATTTTTATTATTGATTATTTTTCCTCTGTCCCATTAGAGTGATGAGATTCTACAATAAGGCACCCAAAGGGAAGAGCAATTGTAATCTTCAATATTGGGAGCACGTTGTAGGATGGATACTGAGTTTGCTTATCTTTCTGGGATAACTTGAGTGCAGATCTAACTAGAGTCAGGGGAAAGAGACAACCTCACCAAGTGGACAAATCTCTCACCATTATCGGGCTAACCAACTCAACCTACTGTAGAAGAGCTCAGTAGTGCAGATGACCTCTAAATGTCTCTTCCACACCGATGACTCTGACCATCGTGGGGGGAGGAGAGCCTATATAGTTCTGCATTCGGAGGCTTGAGAACTCCATCCACACTCATGCACACCTGCACACCCACCTTCACACAAACACCCAGACAGGGCATGGGGCACTCCGGCATTAATGACAGAGCATGTCCCAATCTCACGGGAGTCTGCGCTGCCTGGGATTAAGAATGGCCATATGAACTGGCTCTGAAATGCTTTGCCGCTGGATAAACTGTCTGTGCTGATTGGAATCAATTGAGGTAATTGTGAAGATGCACAGCAAGTAATTGGGAATCTCCTGCTTGTTACTGACTGGTTTCTGTACCAAATGAATTGACATGCTGTAGCTGCTGCCTTCCTGGTGCAGTGGCAAGGCACAGATTGGAGTCAGAAGACACAGGTGTAATTCCCATTCCTACCACCTCCTTCTCTTGTGATCTTGGGCAAGTCATCCCCTCTAGGTCTCAGTTTTCTCTTTAAATGGCCTCCAAGGTCCTTCCTATGATTCCTCTTTCTTCATTGCCTCTCAGCCTTTGCTGGCATCCGGGAAATCCACCAATGGGTCCAAGTAGAGCTTAAGATGAAGAAGAGAGAAACTACTCTAATTCTTCTTTCTAGCAACCTTAATTAGACCCATGGAGGGCTAGAGCCATAATGATCCTTAGAGATCATCTCATCCCTAGAGGTGAGAAAACTACTACCCAAGAAGAAAAAGTGATTTGCCTAAGGCCCTACAGTGAGTTAGTGGCAACTCTGAGACTTGAACCGCTCTTCCCATTCATATGGAAGATCTCTTGCTCCGTAACATGCTGCCCTTCCCCAAAGTGGAGAAAAATTCCAGTTCATCCTCTTTCCCACTTCCATCCCTCTATCTAGTAGATTCTTTATTAAGACATACAATTCATAATTTGAGGAGAGGCCAAACTAGAAGACCTCAAAAGTCCCTTCCAACTCTTACATACTTGGCACATCAATTCATGTCTCTGAGACTTCATTTTTTCATTGGTTTTTGAGCAGTAGAAAGAGATTGCTGTTCAGTCATTTCAGTTGTGTCTGACTCTTGGTGACCCTATTTGAGGTTTTCTTGGCAGAGATACCGGAGGTGTTTAAAATTTCCTTTCAAGCTCATTTTTCAGGTGAGGAAACTGAGGCAAACAGGGTTAATTGACTTGCCCAGGGTCACACAACTAGTGTCTGAGGCTGGATCTGAACTCAGGTTTTCCTGACTCCAGGCCCAGTACTCTGTCCACTACACCACCTAGCCATCCAAAAGAAAGAGTACTGAAGTCAAAAGGCTTGGGTTAAAACCCTACGTAACAATAATAATGATAATAGCTAGCATTTGTATCACCATGTGCCAGGCACACTATGGACTTTACACATATTACTTCATTTGATCCTCATGACAACCCTAGGAGGTGGAAGTTATTATTATCCCTATTTTACAGTTGAGGAAATGTATTTCTACTATTTGTGTGACATTGAAAACATCATTTAAACTCACTGTGCCTCAGTTTCCTCATCTGTAAAATTAAGAGGTTGGACCAGATGGTATCTAAGATTCCCTTCAACTCTAAATCTATAATTCTATCATCTTTACACAGGACTGTTATAAGAAAAATGTTTGGTTGACCTTAAAGTGCCCTAGAAATGAGAGTTCTTTTCTTTTTTCCAAGGGGTGTAGGGGAGAGAAGGTTGCTGCATCATAGCTGTCTTCAAATACATGGAATGTTACATAGCAGTGAGATTCTAACTTGTTCTACTTGGCCCTAAAAGACAGAGCTAAGAGCAGTAGATGGAAGAATTAGTTTGAGGCTCAGTATAAGGAAAACATTTCCTTATAATTAGAGCTGCCCCAGAATAGAAAGGGATGCCTTTTGGGGACTGGATTCCCTTCACTGGAGAGCTTCAAATGGAGGCAGAATGATCAGCCTATCAGTGATGTTATAGAGGAGTTTCCTGTTCATGGTGTGGAGTTCCAGTGGTTAGCAGTAGAACCTCAGGTCTGAGTTTCTACAATTCTGTAACTAGAAGGGAAAGCAAGTTGGAGAAACTTGACCATGGAGCACATGCCTCTCCATCCTTCCCACCCTCAAATAGCCCTAGTGAGGAGTTACTATTATGTCTGAAGCTCTCAAACATGTGTGAGGTTGACTTGGGTCCAGGTCTCAGACAATTGCTATATCAGAAATGCAGCCTAAGCTGTCTTGGAGAGGCTTTATAATCACAGCCTCACCTGTAGAAGGCTGATACTCCCTCTCCCCCCTCCCCCACCAGGGAGCTATCAAGCAGGTAGAGGGAGAAAATGTAGAGGCCACACCCACATTTTCTTGCTGTCTTCCCACTTATTAGAATACTAGGAGAGACATGTAGGCACATATCTACAACGGAGAAGTCTCCCCAGGATCCCAAACAATGCAGCCACATTCTCCCTGAGCTCTAGAGGCTTACCTGGGTCTAAGTCTCTCTTCATAATCGGATCTACCAAAAGTTTCCACAATTGGATCAGAGATTTAGAACTGGAAGGGATGTCACCAATTAACTAATCCAAAGCCCTCTTCTCCCAGATGAGTGAACTGAAGCCCACAGAGGTTAAGTGACATTACATATTCACATAATTGAGTGAGGTCCCATATTCAAACAATAAGCATTTATTAAGCACCATACTGTGTGCTAGTCACTGTGCCCATTACACAGGTAGAAAATAGCAAGGCCAGGATTCAAATCCAGCCTTCTTTCCACTTCACCGTTGCTGACAGCAGCTACCATTCTCCTTCCTATAATCTCCTGTTGCACACAGCCCCTACATACCAGTAATGGTGCTGCTTATAGCAATCTCCACCATCACCCATAGCCATAGTGCTACTGGCTCTAACCCCACCCCTGATTATGGTTTTTATGGGGATCAGGATGTTGAGGAGACTCAAACTCATGCCATATAAAAATTGGTTGAGGAACCTGAGAATTTTGCTTTGAGAAAAGAAGTCTTAGTGGGGAGTGGTAGTGAGGGAGACATACTTGTTTTCAAGCATTTGGGGGGCAGAGAGATTAGCTTTATATTGTGTAATACTTGACTCTCCCACGTATTATTTTTTCTTGATCTTCATAATGATTCTTTGAGGGAGGCAGGGTGGTGTTATTATCTCCATTTTATATATGGACAAAGGCTTGGAAATACAAATAAGAAAGCAAGACAGACCCTGCCCATTAAAATGTAAGTGCCATAAGAATAGGGACTGTTCCATTATTCGTTTTTTTTTTAAAAAATATCTGTCCCCAGCACCAAGCACAGTGCCTGACAAATAATAGGCCGTTAAATGTTTAATCATTGATTGGTTACTATCAAGAAGCTCACAGTCTAATAGAAGGAAACAACATATATTAGAGGTTCAGCTGCAGGTCAGATGGAAAGGCCCAGTGGTTTTTAGGCAGATGGTAGGTAATGCATCATCTTTAATGCCATTTCCATCGCTAAAAACCAAATCTGTTTCTGAGGTTGAAACATTTGATAATGCCAAGGACTAGGGTGGCAATAACTTTCTTTTTCTGTGGCTGCTGAGGAGGCAGGGGCTGTAAGAAATATTTGTAAAGCACTTGGCATAGTGCCCGGCACACATTAGGTACTTAATAAATGCTTCTTCTCTCTCCTCAGTATGACATCTGCAGAGGGAGTGCCCAGATCTCCGGGTTTGTTGCCCTGGGTGATGGCATCAGGGGCCAAGCTGGAATCAGGGACAATGGCCCCGGGAGGAGGGGTGCCTCCATTTCTAGGGCTCTTAGTGACAGGGTCCTGTGCTGCCTTCACCGTGACTTAAGGGGAGATGGTGGTCAAGGTGATGGTAGTGGTTTGGGCTTCTTGGCATGTGCTACTTCCTTGGGATACATTGCTGCTTCTGAGAGGTTAAATAGGTTTATAGGTTCATACTATTTATATCATGAAGGGACCTAAGAGAATGTCTAATCTACCTTCCTTATTCTATAGCTTGGAAGGGTAAGTTGCCAAAGGTTATTGTAAATATTGGAGATGGGATTTAAACCTCCCCTGTCTGGCACCAGACTAAATGCTCTTTCCTTTACACCAATGATGGATCTGCCAGGCTAGTCGTAAGTAATAACCGGAAGGCAGTTAAGCTACCAGTTAGGTGAGGTAGGAAAGAAAACCAAGTCAAAGCAGCCTCCATCTTCCTTTTAGGGTTTTCCCCAAGGAAAATAGCGAGGACTCAAATCTTCTGGAGAATACAATGTGATTCACTGAACCAGCCTCCAGGTGGCTCAGAGGAACCCCTTAAGAGGCATCTAGCCTTATATTTATACCTTAGAGTTTCATAAGAATTCTGCAGGTGTCCACGCATCTCAAGTGATTTCTTTGAATACTTACTGCAAAGTCTTCTAAACTTTGTACTAATGATAGGATTGGAATAAAGACTGGATCTGTTATTTCGTTGATGTAGGGAATTTCCAGATATTTAAATAGCACCAACTATGTGCCAGGCTAAATGCTTTACAAACATTATCTCTTTTAAACCTCACAACAACCTTAGAAGGTAGGTGGTGCTGTTATTATTTCCTTTTTACAGTTGAGGAAACTGAGGCAGACAGAGGTGAGGTGATTGCTTAGTGACTGTCTGGGCTTGGATTTGAACTCAGGTCTTGCTGCCTAGCTGATTAGCTGCTAGCTGGTAGAACCTCCCTTCACCAATGCAGTTCGATCCCCTTGTCTGAAATGTATTTGTTATTGTTGTCATTTTTTTTTCAGTCTGTGTGACTCTCTCTATGACACCATTTGGGGTTTTCTTGGCAGAGATACTAGAATAGTTTGCCATTTCCTTCTTCAGCTTCTTTTACAGATGAGAAAACTGAGGCAAACAGGGTTAAGCAACTTGCCCAGGGCCATATAGCTAGTAAGTGTCTGAGGCCAGATTTGAAGTCAGGAAAGGGAGTCCTCCTGATTCCAAGCCCAGTGTGTCACCTAGTTGTCCCCTGAAATTTATAGTATTAGATGATTGCCTAGAGAGCACTCAGTTGTTAAATGAGTTAAATATTAAATATGGGGTCAAACAACCAGTATGTGTTAGAGGCAAGACTTGAACCCAGATCTTCCTAGCTTCTAGATAAGCTCGCTTTCCACCATGGCCAGACTGAGATTTGTATCTCATTTCTAGCAATTTGTCCAAGCACTTTGCATGATAAACATTTCCTATGAGTCTCACAACAGCCTTGTGACTTTAATGGTAAGCTCCTTGAGGGCAGGTACTTCTGCACTCTAGTCTTTGTATTCTCAACACTACATACAGTAGGTGTTTGTTGAGTTGATAATGCTTGTTGAGTTGAAGAAAAGCATTATCATCTCCATTTTATAGATGAGGAAACTGAGACTCACAAAGACTACATAACGTGCCCATGGCCCCATAGCTAGGAAATGTCAGAGGCAGAATTGGAATCCAGTTCTAAGTTGGACACTTTATCCACTGCATCAAGCCTGTCTCTCTTTGTAGTGGAGCTAACCATTTTCTTCCTATTTAAACTTCACCAGAATTGCAGAAACAGCTGATCACTGTCTTCCTTATCATCAGTTCCCCAAGATTTGAAGATTATGTTTTTTTTTAAACCACCATGTTTTCTCTACTCTGTTTTTTCTCTCAAGGTTCTCTTTAGAGCCTTCTCATTGTCTTGGCTACTCTTCACTGCCCTCTTGCCATACTTTTTCCCCCTCCCCGAAGCACACATCTCCAATCTGACTAGAACACTCCGAGCCAAGGTTCTGACCAACATCAAACGAAATGGATTTGGGGTCATCTTTGGGCGGAGAAGATGGATGGCTACTCCGATGCCCAACACCCCAACGAGCTAGAAGCTCAGCACATGACACAGGAGTCAGCAGTGACTGCTCTGCTTTGCATGCCCCACCTGGCAGGCTCACCTGGGACCTGAGCAAGAGTGCAGCTTCACCCCCTTTCTAAGTAGGAATTTGCTGGCTGTCCGTTGACGCTGGGAGTTAATATTTCCATCACTGTACTTAGGAATTAATTTCGAGAGAACGTAATCACCACCTCTCTCCTCGTCTCTCACCCCTTTCCCTTCTCCCTTCCTCTCCCTTCTAATTTTCCACTTGGCTGGGGATTCTCCTTCAGTGAAAGTTCAGATTTAGGGGAGGGCCAAGGGAGCTGCTTCATTAGAGAGGATAATCTCATTGGAACCACTGACTTGAATAATAACACCTTCAGTAGGGCCCAGGAGCCTGGTTTCCTGGAGGTTTTTAAGCACCTTGGACTACGGGGCTAGGAAGAGCTGAGAGGCAGGAGAAGGCAGAGCAAGGCGAAGGAGGGAAAGAGAACCTCAGTGAGTAGCAAGTCTAAGTAGTGTTGCCTCTGCGTCTAGGGCCCCGAAGGGGTCTTTTCTCTGGTGCCTGCTCTCTCAATTACTATTAGCTAGTGTGATTGGGATATACATGTGTAGATTTGATGTTATTTCGGAAAGCTTTTTGGAGTCTCTCTGAGCCTTGGTTCCCCCGCCTAGAAAATGGGTAGATTAATCTCCTCCCTTGCCCCCACCTGGCCTCCCACAGTGGAGGAAATTACCTTAGGGAAGCAGCTGGAGCTCCTTGAGGAAAAAAAATGACTTTTTTAAAAGCACCTCAAAATCATGAATGAACCCTTTCCACATTCCCTAGCTCTCACTCAAAGGATTCAGAATTAATTTTCCTTGGTAAGCCCGTGTGTTTAGCATCTTGACAGACGCCTTAAGATATCAGAAAGGATCCATTCTTCCTACTTCATTATCACATCACACTTAAGGTCAATTGTCTGTACTTCTCAACACTTCTGACCTCCCCTTTTATAGGCTCCTGAGAGAGAGTGGAAATGTCAAAACATGCCTGGAACTGACCTTAAACCTGATATTCTTCTACTTGGGTAGCTTGCTTCCCTGTGCCTCTCTTGGACTCCTAATAAGGAATCTGAAAGGCTATTCATAGACGCTGCTAATGCCTCTCTTCCTCCCCCTGTCCTCTCCTTTTCTCTCTGTCTCTGGAGTTTACCATCTCTCTGGACAAAAAGAAGAGAACTCTCACTAGTTCTTCCCTACCTCCCCTCTCTAGGCTGGGTGGAAAGTTTGGCTTTGTTCTGGGTTCTGACTTAGAATTGAGGAAAGCAGGGAATTGACCAATGCTTGAGGCTGTAGATTAGCATGAATGGCTGGCTGGCTGGCTGGCTGGCTGGATGGATGAAAAAGCATTTATTAAGTGCTTACTACGTGCAGAGTACTGTGGTAAATGCTGGGGATACACATAGAAAGGCAAGAAGGTCCCTGCTCTCAAAGAGCTCTCATTCTAACAGAGGGAGAGTAAGACATGTAGGAGGATTGAGCTACAAGTTGGATGGCAGGTTCCTTAGGTCCTTCAGATACAGATGCAAAGCATATAGTAATGCAACTTTTGTAATGTCATTTCCATGAATAAAACCCTATCTATTTCTGTTGTTGAACCACTTGAAAGGGCAGAGGACCCTAATGACAGCAGCAACTTCCAAGGGGAGCTCAGAGGGTTCTTGGGTAGTTCATTTTGTGGAGAAGAAGCTGGACTAAGTAAAGTTCCCCCTCCCCAAATTCCCTTACAGACCATTGGACTAGTAAAGAATAGGACAGCGCTAGGACCTACTAAGAGAATACCCGTGAACCTCTTGAGGGAGAAAATAAGAGGATACCAGTGGCTCCTCTCTTTTGATCTTGATGCTCATTTTACCATTTGGGTTGATGTTAGGTCCAGGAGTAGCTCCATTTTCTCTCTTCACGATTTAATCAGAGACACTTTGCAGACCAGTTTATTGCACTTGGAAATGGGAACTTCAAAGTTGGGGAGTCAGTGAATAATTTAAAGCCACACCGGCTCTCCTGGGCTCACTGTTAATGGGCATAATAACACTATTAATAGCAACGTCAGCTGCAGACACCCTGGAAAAGTCCATAATATCAGCTTAATGGCTAAAGGTAATGGAGTTCTCTGGACAGGAGCTGGCCTGTTAAATTAACTCCACAGACTTTTAGGCAGTCAGTGTTGCCTCTATCAATCTGCTAGACAATGTACTTCAGGTGTCAGTGTTAAGATCCGACCTTTCATCTTCTGGGCAGGAAGGCCTAGCAGAGGCTTTGGTGTAACCTGGAAGACTCCTCCTTCAAAAAGCCACAGTGATCCTCAAAAGACTGCAAAACAGTGTTTGGGAGGAAAAGTAATTGGAACGATTTAGGCTGGGAAAGAGAAGATATCAAAGCAGGTTTCGTGAGCAGGAAGGGCTAATGTATGTAGGTCAGAGCAGAGGAAAATGGACTGCAATTGCAACAAGGGGATTTGCCACCTACCTTCCAATCAAGAAACTTCAGCATGATTGTTTTTCCTCTTCATTGTCCTTCATTCTACACATCCAGTTTATTGCTAAGTGTTCTTGCCCCAACTTTCACATCATATCCTGAATATGCCTATTTTCTTCTATCCTCTTAGTGTCAATTTTAGTATCTAATTCTCCAGGCTCCCTACTTCTCCGTAGACCTCCACATTGAGGCCAGGGTTGCCTTCAATAGCCTGTGTAGCCTGTCTCCCAGCTATTTTAAATGGAGAATTCCTGAACCACCATAGATTAGGGCTGAAATCCTCACCATCTATTTCAAAGCCCTTCCCAGTTTGGTGTGGGCTCCAAAGTGGCACAGTGAAAAATGTATAAAATCAACATTGAATTTGCAGTCAGAAGACCTGTTTTCAAATTTTAGTCCTATCACTACCTGTGTGACCTTAGGCAAGTTACTTAACGTTTCTTAGCCTCAGTTTTTCCATCAATAAAATGAGAGGTTTGGATTGGTTGAGCTCTACAATCCTTTATAATTTTAAATCTTGTAATCATGGTCAAGACCCTCATCCTATCCCTTCTATCCTTCTAGGAAAATACACTCATTCAATTATCCCACCAAAGATACTGGAACATAATTCTAATGTGAAACATTCCCCCAGGCCACATCTTGAAAGCACCTCTCCTGACAAACTGACTAGGCTCTCTGCTACCTCTTCTTAAAAAGCTTCCCCCAGCTAATTAAAAGAGAGTAGATGATTCCTCCCAATCCCTTTCCCTCTCCTTGTATAGTGCTAAGGCCTCCTCTCACCATTTGTGAGATTACTGTGCTGCTTTTCCTGCTGTTGATGAATTGTGTCTGACTCTTTGTGAGCCCGTTTGGGATTTTCTTGGCAAGGATACTGGAGTGGTTCACTATTTCCTTCTCCAGATCATTTTACCGGTGAGGAAACTAAGGCAAACAGGGTTAAGGGACTTGGGCAGGGTCACACATCTACTAAGTGTCTGAGGACAGATTTGAACTCAGGAAGATGAATGTTCCTGACTCCAGGCCTGGCACTCTATCCATTGTGCCACTAACCTACCCTGTGTTGCTTATACCTAACGAAAACATGACAGAATCCCACTTTAAATGGATTTGTATAGGTGTGACAAAATGAGAAGAGTGGGGAGAAAATGCTAGACAGAGTCAGAAGACCTAAATTTTACTCCTGGCTCTGTTCTTTCCAATTAATATATGATTACTATATTAATATATGAGCTTGAGCAAGAGTTTCTCCGTAAGATGGGTAAAATAATACACTATCTACATCAAAAGACTGTTGTATGGATGTAACAAGTATGTGGAAAAGGCTTCGTCAACAAAAAAAACACTATCTAAATGTAAGGTAATATTACCATTTTTTATATACTGAGATCAAACCACCTCCCCTAAAATACAGTAAATCCCTAGTCATATTAGCCTAATATAATGCAGACTCTAAAATGGTGAGAGCCTTGTTTACAGCACCAACATAATAAACAGCTCCCCCATGTATTATTTATTCATTTGTGCAATGCTCATTCATTCTTCTGTGGAGCCTTAATATGACTTCATCACTGTTATCCGTCTCGGAGGGATGGGTCTTCATCTGTTTAACTTGCCTCGGACAATACCTTGTGCGCTACCGCACGCAGATGGGCATCAGACATGTACTTTAGTGAGCGTTATAATTATATTATAAACACTACATAGATTTTCATTTATCTTCGCCCTTCAGCAGTCCCCACTTGTCATACCCTCTGCAAAGCCCCAATCTACCAAGAAATTTGGACTCCTTTCCTTCTGTCATATTAAGTTGCCCACTGCTTTGTGTCTCTCCCCAGATGTACCAGGAAGGAGCGGTGTGAGAGATCCAGGGAACCTCGCAGGTTTGCCTCCGAGATGAAGCAGTGTGTCCGTCTGACGGTGCATCCTAACAACATCTCTGTCTCACAGTACAATGTACTGGTAAGGAAGGGCCAAGGAACTTGGAGGAGGGAATCTGGAGAGTTTTTCTTAAAATCTTGGTCTTCAAAGAGAAATTTCAGCGTAGGATAGCTCCAAAAGACTTAACTCTAAACATGGCCACCAAGCAACAAGACTCGCTCTTAGCCAAACTTATCTCACCTAATGTATTGAACAATGCTTCACAGAGAGCTCTTAAAAAACCTTTGTGAATCAACTAAATGAATGAATGTTGAATAGAAGCAGCATTATCTAGAGTGTGGTCTAGAGTCTTCAGGGGGCCAGTGAAGGAAAACTAAAGAGTGAGTGCCCATACTACAATATGGGAACCACCAAAATTCTCATTAAAGGTAGGACAGTGGTTTCCTCCTCAAGGGATACAGTATGTAGGAGATGGAGGAGAAGGTGGTGGTGGTTCAATAGGGATGGGGAAGGAGTGACTATAAGTGTCAGGCAATAGTACCTTACCCCTTCTTTGTTCATTTTTCCTGAGGATCAGGCTTCTTACTGGGGCTCCAATTCCCAAGGGTTAAGTTCTATTCCATAGATTTTAGGTTCTTAATACACTTCTCTCTCTTACTCTGTCCCTTTTTGCCCTACTCCTCTTTCTACATTCCTTGTTGTTGTTTTTTCCCTCTCTTGGTTTGATTGCATATTCTTTCTTCTCTTTATCTCTTTTCCATTTTCTCTTCTATTCCCCTCTCTTCTCTTTCCCTCCTTTCATCCATTTTAATTTTTTATCTCCTCTTTTTTCTCCTACCTGTTTTCCACTTTCATTTTCTCCTTCTATTCTCATTTCTCTACCTTTTTTCTATTTTCTTTCTCACTTTTTTCTTTTTACCTCTCCTCTCTTTTCCATTTTCCTTTTCTTTCTTCTTATCTTTCCCTATCCCTTCTGCATTCACAGTTGGTCTTGGAGACCTATAATGTCCCAGAACTGTCAGCTGGTGTCAATTGTACCTTTGAGGACCTATCTGAGATGGACGGCCTAGTGATGGGCAACAAGATCCAATGCTATTCCCCTAAAGCTAAGGAAGTGCCTCAGATCATCACTGAGAATGGTGAGTGACTTCTAACATGGCTTCCATCTATATACACTACCCCCTCTCAGCCAGGCCTGGCAGGAGAAACTGGGGTACTTCTCTTTTCCCAAGCTGGGGGAAAATGGAAGCCAGTAAAAAGAGCCTGATGGGATGGGTGTGGTAAGAGAGAGAATAAGGTGTCCTTCCATGACTGTATAAATCTGAGCCTGGGAACCTCCCTACCTTTGGCCCCTCTTTTGTAGTCAAAACCAGTGCTTGTGACTGAGTGAGGACCTTTATACTCAGTAGAGTTATGAGACGAAAGGAATCAGGGAAAGTATTCTAGGATATAGCTTGGAGTGGATATAGGGAAGCGCAAAATCAGGACCTGGAAAAATCATGGCAAATGGCAGCCTGAGTATAGGGCTAAGATTTTGGGGCTTGGTACTAGTGTCAGTCTTCTCTGCCTTCTGTCTGTACAACTGGGCAGTTACTCCCAGGGATACCCCTTACACTGCATCCCTTACAGAACTGCGCCACTGCCTATTATCAGCCAACAGTGCAAGGGACCAGGAAGGAGGGGAAGAAGGGATTGGAAAGAGCATCTCTCAAAGCTAGCAATGGATAAAACTGACCTGGGCAAATTAATTCCATGTTGTCCCTCCCATTTAGACTTGTCAAGTTTCCTTTATGCTGATTGATTAATGAGGCTCTTTGGGAAGGAGGAGAATCTGGGGTTGAGGGGGAGGGCCCCAGGGTCATCTCTGTGAATTAAACATGGGTTCCACTTCTGGCAATGGCACCAGCTGATGATTTTCTATGATTCCTGTTCCAGACAGAACCCTCAGTCCAGGGACATTAGGAGGGGATGGTGGGAAAGGATCTATGTTCATAGATATTTTGTGTGTATATATGTATATGAATTCAAGTATGTGTAAAAAAAATAAACTTTTTGCTTTCTTATAGTAGAGCACACCCACTAAAGTTCTATTCTGATGCATCATCATGAGCCAGGGTTCTCAAAGGCTATGGCTGCAAAACATACCATGGTCTGTACATTGTGGTATAGTGAAAAGATTATTAGCTCTCTAGTCATAGGACCTAGGTTCAAATTCTATTAATGATGCTTACTAGCTGTGTGACCTTGAGCAAGTCTCTTAACCTCCCTGGGCCTCATCTTCCTCATTTGCCAGATGAGGATGGGGAACAAGTGGACTGCATAGCCTCTGGGGTCCCCTCCAGATTTAGATCTCTATTTCAAGCCCAAAAGTCTTATGATCATAAATTTCGAGGGATTTTTGAGGGAAGCTTTGAGTATGGCAAAGCCAGGTGGAGTCACAGTGCATAGAGTACCAGGCCTGGAATCAGGAAGACTCCTCTTCCTGTGTTCATATCCGGCCTCAGACACATACTAGCTATGTGACCCTGGGCAAGTACTTAACCCTGTTTGCCTCAGTCTCCTCATCTGTAACATGAGCTAGAGAAGGAAATGGCAAACCACTCCTGTATTTCTACCAAGAAAACCCCAGAAGGGGTCACAAAGAGTCAGACATGACTAAAAATGACTGAACAAAAAAAAATTGAGTACGAGATTAGGGATGGATTCACTATTTGTCGTCTGAGCTCCTGCCTAGCTAAGTTAGATGACGTCATTGGGATATAGGGTAATGATGGAATTTTTGTTTGGTTTTTGTTTTTCTTTTTGTCAGAGCTACTCTCAAAGGTCATGCTTAGATTACAGAGTAGGGGTTCTTACCTTCTTTTGTGACATGGACTGTCCCCCCACTTTGGAAATCTGGTGAATCCTATGGACCCCTTCTCAAAGTAATGTGTTTTAAATAATTCATGGAAAGGCTAAATTTCAGGCAGGAATTAATGAAAATAAAGATGTATTTCCCCCTCCAATTCATACACCCCCTGAAATCTGTCTATGGACCCCCACCCTTATTATAGAAAAAGGAGGATCTGCTTTTAGTGAAGGGATTGACTCTACTGACAAACTGCCAGGTCCTTGACGTGTTAGGGTATTTTGAAGTTTCTCATGGCAACTGTGAGATTGCACACCTTCATCCATTTGGATCAAGTCCGTGTCTAAATGAATCAGAAGTGTCCCCGTATCTCTCTGTGTGTATATCTACGTGGAGAAATGTGTGATCCCTTTGGTAGATCTGTGGTCACTGTGTATATGTCTACAGTGCTATGATGTGCATATAAATATATTTGTGTGTGTTATTGTGTTTCTTTGTACACATATGGGGGCAAACAAGCTTCTAGACCATCTAGAATCAAAGGAGGAGATTAAATAAAAACAGAAATAGAGTTTTGAAGCTGTCCTTGGGAAGGTCGTTACCCACAGAATGAATGAAAGAACCTGAGTTGTATAAATGGCCCTAAAATGATTTGACTTTTATAGGGTTTATTCCCTGAGAGCTCATTGAGACCCCACCTCTATCAATAAAGGTAGAATCCAGCTTCAGAATATACCTGTATTTCATGCCATGATTGGTTGAGAAGATTTAAAGGGCCCCAGCCTTCCTGTCTTACTCTAGGCTGACTCTTCCCTTCCCAGGGGACCACCACATTGTTCAACTGCAACTCAAGTCTAAGGAGACAGGCATGACCTTTGCCAGCACCAGTTTTGTCTTCTACAACTGCAGCGTCCACAATTCGTAAGTTTCTCTCCAGCACTTCCCACCCTACTTCATTTTCTTTTCCCTTTGGGGAGGGGGGTTTGGTGAGAGAGGAGTGTGAGAGAGGAGGAAGGAGGGAGAGCCATGCACAGAGATCCATTCCTGGTTGTGGGAGAAGGTAGGAGTGGTGTTCCAAATCAGAGAGACCTCCTCTGCCACTTATTGAGTTAAGGGAGGTCCTCATCAACTGACTTCCACTATCCCCTGTGTAGGACTATAGAAAGCGAGAAATAACTGGATGAGGATCTCTAAGCTGCAGTATCATAGGAAGTCAGAGCTTGGCTAGTATAATTCTTC
Source organism: Vombatus ursinus (assembly GCF_900497805.2). Taxonomy (NCBI): domain Eukaryota; kingdom Metazoa; phylum Chordata; class Mammalia; order Diprotodontia; family Vombatidae; genus Vombatus; species Vombatus ursinus. The sequence goes on along the minus strand of NW_020954648.1, from coordinate 1,811,527 downwards.
CTACTTGCTTTTCAGAAACGATGTAGGAGGCATCATAGTCAGTGGAAAGAGCACTGGATTTGATGCCAGAGGCCACAGATTCAAATCTCTGCTCTACCATTGACTGTGTGACCGTGGGCAAGTCATTTAACCTCTATGGGGGAAAAGTGGCTCTTCTGTAAGATGAGGGAGCTGGACTGGATGGCTTTGAAGGTCTATTACCCTAACAGTCCAATTGTGATTAGATGATGGAAATAGTAAAGGGAACTTTCTATTCTTATAAACACCCAAAACAATAGCATTAGATATCATTCATTCGAACCCAGAGAATGGAAGAAGCTTTCTTTTGGATTTAAAGTGTCCTACTAATATCCCTCTCCTCTTCTTTTTTGTCTCCGTTCAGGTGCCTGTCCTGTGTGGAGAGCCCCTATCGCTGCCACTGGTGCAAATACCGCCATGTCTGTACTCATGACCCCCAGACCTGCTCCTTCCAGGAGGGCCGAGTGAAGCTTCCTGAGGTAGGGCACCTTCAGGCAGCATAATGAGTGGTGGGTCGCAGGGGAAGCGTGAGACAAGCAAAACAAAACGGTCAGGGCTTTGCCCCTCCCTGAGCATCAATGGCCAACCAGTTCTGAGATGATGATGTCTCATGACCTGGTGCAGAAAAATCAAAAAGCAAGCATGTAGTGTTCTGCCCCTAAACTCAACCTGGCTCTCTTCTGGTCTGGGGAGGTTCAATTACACACAAATTCCACTCTCGCTTTGAACAAACCTGGTAGATTGAGTTCCACCCCCGTGGCTACTCTGGGACACCAGGTAAGCTACAAAGTCACTCCAGAGAACTGTGTGCATTCTCTACGAAGTTCTGGGGGGAGGAAGGGAACATGCAGTATTAGAGTACAATTATCAAGGCTGTGACTGTATACATAGTCCAACAAAGTTTATAATTTAATCCTCAGGCACCAGCAGGTGCATTGGGAATTGAAGGCTGGCGGTTACTGTCCCCATCACCATTCAACAACCTCCTCTAGGTTGCCATGAGACACTGGGGTTATAGTCAGAGGTGCCAGGAAGCAAGGGGTAGAGACAAGTGCCACATGTACAAGCTGGGCTTGTTCTGGATCTTCTCTCCAGTGGCCCCAACAGTCCTGTGCTCAACTGGAGGGGAGACTCAGCCTCTCAGGATATATAGCAAGGAAGTCTACACTGGACTTGGCCCAGTCTGGACTGGAACTTCCATAAGATAAAAGTCAAGCCTGACTATTTTTAAGGGAGTGGGAAGTAAAACACTATCTCTCTATAATTTGTCCTTTATGTTATTCATTGATTCATCCATCCATCAAGCATTTATTGAGTACCTGATAGCACTGTACTAAGCTCTGGTGATACACAGATAAAAAAAATGGCAATCCCTGACCTCAAGGAGCTTATGTTCTCTTTTGGAGGGAGGCAGAGTGGAGATACATGAACACAGGGAAGTATATGGCCATCTTAGTGATGCCAACATCCTCAGCATAGCCAAGAACAACCACACACTAGCAGGGGATGCCTATCGGTTTGGGGAAGAAATCCTCCAGCTTCCTCCTCCTCTTCTTCAGACAGCCCCCTCGCTACTCCCCGCCATGTTTTGCCCTGCCCTTGGGGACTGGCGGAATGACTGACTTACAGGGTAACCCCTCCTAACCTTTGGACTTGTGGCAGAAGAGCCACTGGAAGCAGAAGCAAGAAGTCTAGGTACCATGGAAGTGGCTGAGAGGGTAGAATTATGGCCTCCAGCACTGGTGCCCTCGTGCTGCAAGCCCTCTGAAGCTGCCATGGTGATGATGCATCTACCTCCCCAAGCTTTCAGGGCTGGGGGATAGGAATGGCTAGTTCTGCTGGTCTCAGAGGCATGACAAAATTTCCCTGGGGTTAAATAGGGCAAGGGAGATGTCTGCCCTATACCAGCAGGTATCCACCTCTACCAGCATCCTCATCTCAAAAGGGCTGATCAGGACAGTTCTACATTGCTATAATGCAAGGTAGAGAGTGGTGGGGCAAAGGAGATCCAAACAATTGTCTTTAGGGAAAATCTGAGAAGGGAGAGAATATTTTCATCTGCTGGGGATGGGGGAGTGGTCAGGGAAAGCTCTCTGGAGGAGGTGGCATTTCAAAATAAAGATGAAGAGGGCATACACTATATATATGTACTTATATGTGTATGTATGTATGTATGTATATATGTGTGTGTGTATATCACTATGTATATATATACATATGTGTGTGTGTGTATATGTATATATGTATATATATAAAGATGAAGTGGGAGTACATTTCACATCTTCTCACATCTCACATATCCATGATAATGTTCCTCTGTCTGGAACTGGAATCAGGGCTAAGAAATGTCCCTTCCTCATCCCCAGCCCTTCTCCTCCAATGCATGCATACACACATTCAATTCTTGGTTTATCTTGTTTTCTCATCTTTTCTGTAGTTGTTAAATATGTGCATATGTGTGTGTGTGTGTGTGTGTGTTTTTAAAGGGACAGGGAAAATAAATATGTGTGTACATCTATATATAGATGTATATACACATATATACATATATGTGTATATGCATATATTCCATATAAGAAAGTATATACACGTATGTATTTATATATACACGTATATATTTATATATACACACATACATAAATGTGTGTATGTATATGTTCCATAAAGAAAGAGTATGTGTACATATATATGTATATGTATATACACATACCTAGTCTGTGTGTGTATGTATATTCACCTATATATGGACTAATAGATAAAAAACAAAGAGAGGAGAAGGAAAAGAAGGAATGTGATAAAAGAGGAAGGAGAAACTGAAAGAGATCAAAGAAAAGGGATTTGAGAGTAGTGTAGCCATTTATATGTCTCACTATTTCTTCCCATCATATTGTATTTTTTTAACCAGATTTCACAGAGACCTTTGATGGCTTTTCAATGCTAGTATTGAAGAGTTCTTGGGGCAGCTAGGTGATAGAGTGGATAGAGCACCAGCCCTAACATCAGGAGGACCTGACTTCAAATCCAGCCTCAGACCAAACACTTGACACTTACTAGCTGTGTGACCCTGGGCAAGTCACTTAACCCTAATTGCCAAAAAAAAAAAAAAAAGAAAGAAAGAAAAAGAAAAAGAAAGAAAAGTTCTCTATGTTGTTTTCTGCTTAGAGCATATGTTCTTACAACAAGAGTGAGATAAAATCAAATCAAAGTATCACAGATTTAGAGCTGGAAGGGACATTAAAACTCCCATGGATCAATTCCTTAATTTTATGGGAGAGGACACTAAGTCTAGGGGGTGAAATGACTACAGTCACAAGGACTAAGTAGTGGAACAGAAATTTGAAACAGAGAACTAGGAGCCAGAGTTTTTCCTTTGAAAGCACTTCAGAGTGCTGTTTACCGATGTAAGTCAGCATTATTTATTTATTATAGTGGTCTATACCACTCAGAGCATCTGGTAAAGTACTTTGCCTAGTACAGATGCTTAGGAGAAATATAAAAATAGCATGCAGAAAACAAATCATTTTTTGATTAATCCCAGCCGGATTCACTATGGGAGACGGTACGGTGATGCTCTAAAAACAGCCCTGCAGTCAGAGCCCATGAACAAAATTAGACCCCCTTATTCTACTTCCCAGGTAGGATTCAGATTTTACTCTCCTATCAAGGGTGTGTAGCCTAGGCCATCATCACAAACACTGAGAGCATGGCACACCACTAGCCCTAGAAATGATTGCCCTGTCCTGATACCAGGAGGAAAGGGGCCGCTTGAGAGAGAGGAGGAGTCAATGAACATCCCTGAAAGTGAACTTGGATGAAATATCTACACACACACACACACACACACACACACACACACACACACACACAC
>NW_020954648.1:1805744-1807631 GCF_900497805.2 Vombatus ursinus | reverse complement strand
ACACACACACACACACACACACACACACACACACACACACACACACTACAAGGGCATCTGTGCGAGCTTACCGTGGCCAGGCAGTGGTGACAACAGGAGGCTTGTGTCTTTGTCTCTGAGGCCTGAAAGGGCAGAGGAATGATGGACACTCCAGTTATGAGCCCCATCAGGCTCTACCAAGACAATGAATTGGAGGGTCTAAAGTTGAAGTTCGTTCAAAGAAAGTAGGGAATGTCAAGGGATGATTAGTGGTGCTCATTCATTCAACATCAAAGCAACATTTATCTAATGCCTGTTAAGCATTAATAGGTGACATTTATGTAGTCAAGCAACATTGGCTGAGATCCTGTTAATAGTCACTTGCATTCCTACGGCACTGTAGGATGCACTAACTGCTTACTTTACAGTGAAATGTCCAGGAAAATAGTGCAAGTATTATTGTCCCTGTTTTACAGATGAGGAAACTGAGGCTCAGAGAGAGAGTAAGTGATTTGCCAAAAGTCACACAGTTAGAAAGGGGGGAAAGCTGGGATTTGAGCCCAGTTCTCCTAACTCTTAATTCCAGACCTCTTTTAATTACAGCAAGCTGTTTCTCTCCGTGTAAGACACCATGCTAAGAACCAAGGAAGACACAAAGATAGATGATGCGGTTCTTTCATGTAAAGATTATCATATATCAAAGGAGATAAAACACACATAAATAACTACAGGATAGTATGTGACAAGTACTGAAAGAATGATAAAACCAGCATCCTAGGAGTTCAAAGGTGAATGATCATTTCTGCCTTTCCAGCTATGTCTTGAAGAAGTAGGAGATTTCGCTAGATGAAGATGGAAGTTTTGTTTTGTAGGTGGAAAAGGGATGATAAGCATATAGGCAGAGAGGGAGCCATTTCAGGTAAAGGAAACAGCATGAGCACAAGAATGGAGGCAGGAAAACGCAAGCCTTGTTAGGAGAATGGCAACTGGTCCAGTTTGTTTTTAGGAACACAACGCCCTCAACCCTTATTTCCCTTTGCAACCAGATCTGTGGAGGGCAGATTACAATGGCAAATGGACCATTTTGCTGTCTGCTTTCTAAGTAGTTATTCTGAAGATCCTGGGGGCTAGAGAAGGGAAGAAAGAGGTCTGTTATGGAAATGAAAATTAGAAAAATCAGCAGTTTTTAAGGTGTTCCCTTTTTTAAAAAAGGGAGGGAGGAAAGAGATTTTATTTCCTTTTTAAAAACAGAGTATGTAGGAGTAAGAGGGAGAGTGGGAGTAGGTGGGAGGCCTGTAGAGAGTTAAATATGAATTCATGTATGTAAAAGCCTATTCTAAGATTCCAACTGAGACAAATCCAGAAAAAGATGAACTTAAACACTTCTAGGAAAACTTGGGTTGGATAACACGTTATACTTCTTGACTGCTGGGTGGTAGATACTTCAAATGAGTATGGTCAATGAGAGGACACAGAATCCCTTTTAGTTCAGTGCCTAACATCTTCTGAGGATTATTTAGATGTGATATTCTGATAGGGACTGGAGAACAAGCTGAGCAGCCTGAGAAAGTCCCCTCTGGTCTTACGGCTCCAGACACGAATACTGAACTAAGCTTTGAGGGTGTTTAGTTCCCCAAAGAGAAAAACATGTTAGTGAGAGCAGAGATAAAGAGACATTTGGAAACAGATCATAGTCTTAGAGAAGCGTATATCTAGCAGAAGGTATTGTACATAGAACAGACTATACAATAACAAAATGGGGGGATAGTAAATAGAGAGGATGAGAGAGAAGCAATTGAGTTATCTACAAGATTTCAAAGACCCCCCAAGCATTTAATTATCTTGAAAGAGATTTTCATCTTCCTGCTTTTGCTTTCTTGTTTTCTCCCCTTCTTCCCAGTTGTTAAA
>NW_020954648.1:1778854-1805734 GCF_900497805.2 Vombatus ursinus | reverse complement strand
TGTACACACACATGCAACACATATACATATATAACACATATACATATGTGTGTATGTGTGTCAAACATTTATTAAGCTACAACTATGTGCCAGGCACTGTGCTAAATGCACATGCATGTATATACACACTCACATATATGCATACACATGTTTATATACAATATGCGCATGTGTATATTGTGTTCTAAAAAGCATGGGAAATTAAATAGATGTTTATGTATGTATACATGTATATATATACATACATACACATGTGAACAAACATTAAATACCTACTATGTGCCAGGCACTGTGTTAAGTGTATTTGTGTGTATACCCATAAATATATGTGTATATAATGTGCATATATGAATATATACATGTATAGCCATGTGTGGAGAGAGAGAGACAGACATTGTCACATATGTGTATGCACACCTTCTTTTTGGAGACTGGGGTGCATATACAACATGTACACATATGAGAATAACATAAAGGGAGATGGGAGGTTTGCACCTGCTGATTCTAAGATCGGAGGGGAGGAGAGAGAGAGAAGAACCCACTCCTGCTTCTTAAGGGTCGGGCAAACACACCAGGGATTCCTCTGGAAAAGTGGTATCTTCGAAGGCTTAGAGAGAAATGAGCGTGAAATTTGTGTCAGCCTTGGACAGGGAGAAGCTACTTGAAATTCTTTGCATCTTATAGAAGATTTGCTGTTGGAAACACCCAAAAGGATATTGGGGTAGTGGAAGAAAGGAGAATGAAACCTAGACAAGAGAAAATGTTGTAGGAGAAGAGCCCACTGACTGACTTTGTCCTCTAATTCTTTCCAGTTGGTTTTGTGTTACGTTGTTGTCAACCCCCAGAGCTCTTGTTGTAGTAGGAGGTTCCAGAATACCTGGGAATCATATCAGTAGCTTCCTTATCACTCCTGGCTGTGCTTCCTTTTCTTCTGAGATGTTAGTTTATTCCAGAGAATTAAAATTTTGTTGTTTTTCCTGGATTGAATTTGTATGTCATGAGTGTACCCAGCTCATGTATTTCACATCAGGATGCTTTGCTCTAGTTTTGCAAAACAGAAAAATAATTTGTTGTGTGTGTATCAGGTGTAGTGGGGTGTCTGGGACACAGAGCATATTTAAGATTCTAGATGTAGACTTGGAAGGGGTTATCAGAGATCATTCAGGTCAACTCCCTTATTTATAAATGAGTCAATAAAGACCCAGAGAGATGAAATAGCCTGCCCAAGGATTCAAACCCAGGTCCTTTGCCTCAGGAGCCGGTGTACCACTTTGTCCCTAGCTGACCTTCTCTGAGTAAATAATTCAACTCATTTCAGGTCATTAAAATGAGTCTGTTCCCTAATCTACAAAAAGGTATTACTACTTCATCTCCCTGCCCATGAAGGTGATTTTCAGTAAAATGATTAAATGTTAAAGTGCTCTCCAAGGTGTTCCAAAAGTCTTAGTGCATTCAAAGATACACTTAAAGAAGCTAAGCTTAAAATGCATGAAGACTTCAGGGATAAATAGCTTAAAATGTGTGTATGTGTGTGTATGTGTATTTATTTATTTCATTTACTTATTTAAACATTCATGTTTTAAAAATATTGAGTTCCAAATTCTCTTTCTCCCTTCAGCCCCTCCCCTTCCCATTGAGAAGGCAAGTAATATGATATCAGTTATACATGTGAAGTCATGCAATACATACCTCTATATTATCCCTGTTGCAAAAAAAGGAAGAAAAATGAAGTAAGTAAAAAAGTATGCTTCAGTCTGTACTCAGAGTTCATCAGTTCTCTCTCTGGAGGTAGATAGGATTTTTTTTTATCATGAGTCCTTTGGAATTGTCTTGATCATAGTCTTTCGTAGCAGTTCATAATTCATTCATAGTTGATCATCCTTATGATATTGCTATTACTGTGTACAATGTTCTCCTAGTTCTGTTCACTTCACTTTGCATCAGTTCATATAAGTCTTCCCATGTTTTCCTGAAACCATTCCCCTCATCATTTCTTATAGGGCAATAGTATTTCATCACAATCATATACTACAACTTGTTTGGCCATTTCCCAGTTGGTGAATATCCCCTCAACTTCCAATTCTTTGCTTCCACAAAAAGAATGGCTAAAATTATTTTGTACATATAGATCCTTTTCTCTTTTCTTTGATCTCTTTGGGATACAGACCTAGTAGTGGTGTTACTGGATCAAAGGATATGTACAGTTTTATAGCCCTTTGGGAATAGTTCCAAATTATTCTCCAGAATGGTTGGACCAGTTCACCATTCCACCAACAGTGAAAATGCACTAAGTTTCTTGAGACAATCTGTATAAATGTGAGTTGCTGTTACTGTTTGTTATTGTTCTTATTAGCAAGATCCAATCCCTTTCAGCTGACCATGGTATAATGTGACAGGATGATTGTTATATTTTTGGACCAGACAAGTCTATACTTGGGGGTGAGAGAAATGCGATGGGTGAATACAGAGAAGGGATCATTGAGGCTGAGGACATTGCAGCCATGTGGAAGGCAGCATGTAGCAGATAAAAGTATTGGATGTGGAGTCGAAAGGACAGAATTTGAATCCTGGTACTATCACTTTGTGCCCTAGAGTAAGTTCCATTATCTCTCTAGGTCTCAGTGTCATTATCTTTAAAATGAGGAGATTGGATGACATGATCACTATCCTTTCTTTCAGCTCTGAGTTTATGATCTTTTGATCCCTTGTGTCATCAGTGGGTATCTTGAAGTGTACTTGTGCTGATCTAGGGTTGTGTCTAATGGGCCTCCCAAAAAGGAGAAATAAATAATGATGAAGCTCTGTTCCAGATCCAGCCCATAGCCATCCATTTGAATTGTTCTAGCTGAGCTTACTCCAGATTTCCCATCCCCAGGGAGGGTGTTTCTGGGCATGGAGCATACATAGCTCCCTGGGCAGAGTTCAGACCAACCCCCTCAGATGTCAGAGGAGGCTCGTGTCTCAGCTCTTCCATGGATGATCCGTGGATTTTAATTTCCTTCTAATTCCAAGGTGAGGGAATCCAAACAGGAGCTTTTTTGTTAGCTATAAATGTTGCTGCCAGGTGCCCTTTCATCTGGACCACACCATCTTGCCTCCCCTGCAAGGTTTTCGCCTTTGTGTCTTCCACTTTCAACACTGGCTTTGTTGACAGTCACAAGGGATGTTAAATTACCTCTTTTTTCCCCGTGCACAAAGGACTCATTCAGGTGGAGTTATTGGTCCAGAACAGAGGACTGCTTGATCATTGTTGTTACTATATTAATGATAATTATTTTGGGATAATTATGCTTATTATAAATAGAATGCTCAATAACACATGCTGGTTATAGTAACTGTATTCCAAATTACGAGTGATTTTATTATGACTGATGATGAAATTGTAGTAAGAAGTAATTTGACTTTAGCGCCAGAAGCTCTGGACAGTGGATAAAGTCATACAAGACCCTTTACTCAGAATGGGGGGGAGGGGTCCCAATCTAGATTGACTAGATAGACAGAAAGGTCACACACTTGTGGGAAAGAGATAGAGGACAAAGGAAGAGTAGAGAGATCGTGACCCAGTGATGACAGACCACGGTCAAGATGTCCTTTTCCCAATTTTATCAGTAAGGGAAATCCAGAATTGTGGGAAAGAGATGGAGGACAAAGGAAGAGTAGAGAGATCATGACCCAGTGGTGATAGACCATGACCCAGTGGTGATAGACCATGGTCAAGATGTCCTTTCCCCAATTTTATCAGTAAGGGAAATCCAGACTCTAGATAAAAGGCAGAAATAAGAATAACCTTCCTCCTTTGAGAAGCAGTGGGAAATATGCTAAACAAGCTAAACCCAGAACTCTGACTCTGACTTTAATTAGCACTGTGGTCACGAATAAATAGCTGAATCTCTCTGACTTTTAATTTCTTCATCTGTAAAATGACCATGATAGTTACACTACCCACCCCACATTTCATTGTTAGAAGGATATTTTTGTAAACCTAATGCACTATAGAAATGTGAGTTGCTGCTATTAGCTTATATATATATAATTATAATTATTATTATTATTATTATTGCTATAGCTTAGTCAACGTCTCTGTTCCATCTGGGGTTCCTCTCCATCGACCCATGGCATGGGCTTCCCTCACAACAAGTCTTGGAGTGAAGCCCAGGCCCCAAAGAGCTTTGGCTTACTGAGATTTCTCCCCCATGTTATCCTGAAGTATATGGCTGGCCAGTGTTCCAGAGCTTCCCTGGAACTCCGAGTAATAACAATAGTGCTGAGACTCTCAAAGGAGCCATGACTCCATCAGCTCCTGGTATGGAAACCTCCTCTACCATTGAAGATCTAACCAATCCATGACTTCAGTAGAAAAGGCCTTTTAAGAAGCTTTTTGAGATGCATAGGGGTTAAGGGACTTGCTCAGGGTAATATGAATAATATCAGAGGATTTGGATTTAGATCTTTTCAACCACAAGTCTATAAATATGGTTTTGGGTTTGGAGTTGTCGTGGAATCATAACTCTGGAAGTAGAAGAGACCTGGCCATGTTTGTTGGAGGAAGTTCCTACACTAGGAGCTTATTGTTCAGTTGTTTTAGTCATGTCTGACTCCTCATGACCCCATTTGGGGTTTTCTTGGCAGAGATACTGGAGTGGTTTGCCATGTGCTTCTCCAGCTTATTTTACAGGTGAGGAAACTGAGGCAAAAAGGATTAAGTGACTTGCCTAGGGTCACACAGCAAGTGTCTGAGACCAGATTTGAACTCAGTAAGATGAGTCTTTCTGACTCCAGGCCTGGCGCTCTATCCAATGTGCTGCCTACCTGCCCTATACTAGGAGCAGCCTGTGCTAATGAACTTTAAGCTATATAATGTCACATATAATGGTGATTTCTAGAATTTATATAGCACTTTAAGGCTTATAAAGTGCTTTACAAATATTTCATTTGATTGTCACAATCACCGTAGGAGATAGGTGTTATTATTACCCCCATTTTACAAATGAGGAAACTGAGGCAGACAGAGACTACGTGATTGTCTGTGGTCACACAGCTAGTAAGTGTCTAGGGCTAGATTTGAACTCAGGTCTTCCAGACTCCTGGTCTATCCACTGAACTATCTAGCTTCCATTTCCTATAAGGTAGATAGTGCAAGAATTATCATCCCCATTTTAGAGCTCCAAACCAATCCAATCTAATCCAACAAGCATTTATTAAGCTCCCACTATAAAGAAAATGATGTTAGACGCTGGGTGTACAAAATAGTCCCTGCCCTCATCAAGCTTACATTCTGCTGTTTGAATACAACATGTAAATAGATAAGTATAGACATGATGCTTTGAGGGAAAGAAAATCAGGAAAGAGAAGACAAGCTATCCCGTGAGCAAAGTTTTGAAGAAAGTTAGAGATTCTGAAAGGCAGAGGTGAGGAGGGTGTGCATTCTAGGCCCCGGGGGGCACAACTTGTACTAGGGTATGAAGGAAAGTGGAGATGAAATGCTGCATTTAGGAAGTTGGCCAATTCGACGGGCATTTTCTAGATTTTTCAGATGGGGAAACTGAGGAAGAGTAAGTGATTTGACCACAGTTCCATAGCTAGTAAGCTAGCTGCATGTGAATCCATGTTTTCTGACTCTACACCAAGAGAAACTTCCCTGGAGAAAGAATAGCCAAGGTATTGCCTGGGGGCAGGGGTGGGGGAGGGGCATTTACTGGCCCTTTAAAAAATATCTGAGATGGATGTTTTTCATAAAAATCTCCAGCAAAGAGGATTCTGCAAGTGATCTCTTTCATCCATTCTAGTGTGTAACAAATATTCCTGTTAGGAAGTCCATCCTTTTATCTACCTAGAATCCCATACATTGCACCTTAAACCCATTTTCTCCTGTTTCCTCCTGAGTAGAGATGAAGAATGGCCCTGTGGTAATCATTTTTACACTGGTAGATTATTTCCAAGTCCTCCTCCAGTTTTCCCTTCTCTGACTAAATATAGCATATTTCTTTGTCTTTTCTACAAAGCGCAGACTTTTTTAGACATGTTCATATTCATTTTCATAACACCCCTAAGAACGAGAAAAGAAGAGACGTTGTCCTGGCCATTTATCAGAGAAAACAAGCTAGAGACTTGATCAGGCCTACATAGCCAGTGACAGGTCCAGGAATGGAAGGCAGATATTCTGGTTCCCAGGAACTGGGGCACAAGCCATGCCTTGAGCCGTTCCTTCTTCAGGCTGCATGGATGCATTTGGACACAAGGCTGGAGGGCTGGTGGCTGCAAGGAGCCCTGGGTCAAGTCAAACCAATACACCAGATTCTTCAAATGACTGCTTTAGCAACCTCTCTCTCCCTCTTCCCTCCCAGGCCCCCAAGCTTCTTTGTTTTTTCCAGATCCCCTTCCCTTTTCCTTTCCCTGGGAGCCTGGCTGAATCTGTGGGATTTACTTTGGCTCCAGTGTTATCTCTAGTGCAAGGCAAGTGCCCTGGTACTAGACTATTGAGCTTTGTGGTTGCTTTGCTTTATTAAGGGGGCAGAAAATACAATTAGCCTGAGTCCACTCTGGCTTAGCTAGGAGTCTGCCAGCCAGTGACCCCCTCCTCCCTGAGTTCAAGTGAATCACATGCCCCAAATCAGGGCCCTTCTGCTAATCTTGGAGATCAGAGAAGGGAGAAAATGAAGTCCTGGTTTAATCACATAAAACTTGAAAAGCTTCAGTCACTGCAACCTGGACAAATTCCACCAACCTTACTGTGCTTCAGGAGATATACAGATGAGTGGGATACAGCCCCTGTCCTAGGGGAGCTTAAAATCTAGTAGGGGAGATAAGATAGGCAGAAGTTAGAACATTATACATACATATCCAAGGAGAGGATCCTTGGATAAAGCTGGAAGGAGCTTCAGAAACCTTCTAGGCAACCCCCTCGTTTTACGTATGAGGACGTGGGATCTGAGGAGGTGACTTCCCAGGTCACACCGATCAGAAGCTTCAGAGCTGGTGTTTGGACCCAGCTCCTCCTGACTCCAGAATCAAAACTCTTTCCATTGTCCCACCATATGGCACAACCTACCAAAGTGGATCCCAGGAAGGAGAAATTACTTCTGCCTAGGAGTAGGGGATGAGTATCTGGAGGGGTGATGCAGAGAAGGTATCTGAAAGGCAGTGACATTCTGAGTTGGGCATAAAGTATGGGTAGGATTTCATGAGGCAGAGTTGGAAGCATTCTAGAAGCAGAAGATAGAATCAGCAAGGGCCCAACCGAGCAACCAACAAGCATTTATTAAGCACCTACGACGTGCCAGGCACTGTGCTAAGTACTGCAAATAAAAAATGCAAAGAATGAGACAATCCCTGCTCTCAAAGAACTTTCATTCTAACAGAGCACACATGTGGACGTGTACAGAAGAAATATAAAGAGAATAAACCCAAATCAAGACAGAATAATTCAGTACGAGTTTGTTTGGGAGGCAAGGCATTAGTAGTTAAGAGGATGAGGAAGGGTTTTCTGCAGAAGATGGCTAAGAAGTTCTCAGCAGTAGTTTGGGAAAAGTGTAAGATCCACTCTTATATGAGACAAGGCTGGTTAAGTAGATTTGAGCCAGATCATGGAAGGCCTCAAACACCAGCTTAAGGAGTTTCAACTTTATTTGGAGAGCAGTAGGGAGCTATTAACGGCTTGTGAGCAGAGATATATTCCAGTCTTTATGAAGATTAATATGAGAGTGATTTGTAGGAGAATCAGAAAAGGCATAGACTGGAGGTTGATGACATAATCTAGGTGAGAGTTAAGGAGGGACAGAAGGAGGTCATTGGCAATGTAAGAAGAAGAAAAAGATGAATGCAAGAAAAGAGTATAATAATGCCCAAGAGTGAATGAAGCCCCTTTGAATTTCTCAGCAGGATCTCTAGAAATCTAGGATTTGGCTGCCCCAGAAGCATGATCTCTAACCTAGGACTATTACATTGGCCTTTACCCTCACCTCCTCTTAAGGGGTGAAGGTTACTCCATTATTCTTCCTGGTCTCTCTGAGTTTCCTCTCTCCCCATCAATCTCTTGAAGCTTCTTCCCATCATCCACCTACAAGGTTATGGGCATTCCCTCTGTGTATTATTACTTGTGCTCTCTCTATAAACAGACAGATCATAGATCACACTAATGGTGTTATAAACTTGGGGAATGTGGAGGAAATATATGGGGTATTAAATTTTTTTTTGTCTTGGGGCATGATGGGACTGGGGAGGTAGACGTAAATTTGGGAGGAGTGGTCTCCCAGTGAACTGACGCATCCCGGGAGATTGATGGGGCCTGAGATGTCTTTTGGGAGGAGCACCAGCTCTCAGTCATCTCCTCAGTCACCCGCTAGAGCAACACGCCTCTTCTCCCCTCCCCGCCATGGATCCCTCCAAGGCCTGTGCATTGGAAGTTAACTTTGATGTTACAAGGAGGAGAATTAGAGCAGTAGTCAGGAAAACACGTCAAAGGCTGTAAATCAGAGGCCACCAGAGCTCAACAAGCCAGCCCACTCCCCATCCCCATCCCCGGCCATTGCTGGCTCTGGGGGCTGTCTCAGTCTCATGCTAGTACAGCACAGGCCATGTTCTAGTAGTTATGGCCTATCACAATCCTTTCTCCTTTCTTATTTCAGCTATTTAAATGGGCAGCGGCATCCCTTTCTGAAGCACGTTGCTGAATAGTATGTTTACCTTATGATGTGCTTCCCTGCCCCTGTACACACACACACACACACACACACACACACCCCCACACACACACACCCATGCAGAGATGTGAAAGTCCCCTCTTCCTGTGGCAGAGAAAACCTATGGCTTTGTAATCTTTCCCCCTTCAACAGCAGCTTGATAATGGGGCTTCTGCTATATTTAGTGGAAAAAACAACAACTCCATTCAGAATCACCAGACTTGGATTTGAGTCTTTGTTCTGCTTCTTAGTACCTGTATGACCTTGAGAAAATCACTTAACCTCTCTTGTCCTTGGACAGCTAGGTGGAACAGTGGATAAAGCACCGGGTTTGGAAGCAAGAAGACTCATCTTCTGGAATTCAAATTCAGCCTCAGACCCTTACTAGCTGTGTGACCCTGAGCAAGTCACTCAACCCTGTTTACCTCAGTTCTTCATCACAAAGAGCAAGACATGACTGAAATGACTTAACAACAAACCCTTATCTCATCTACAAAATGAAGAAGTTGAACTAAAATAAAAATTATAATAATTATAATAATGTAATAACAATAACCAGCATTTACATAGTCCTTCAAGGTTTACAAAGCAGTTTACATATATTTATCTCATTTGAGCCTTTCAATAACCTAAGAAGTAGGTGCTATTATTATCCCCATTTTATAGATGAAGAAACTGAGGCTGACAGAGTTTAAGTGACTTGCCTAGGTTCACACAGCTGCGGAGTATATGGGGAAGAATTTGAATTTAGGTCTTCCTGACTCCAAGTCCAATACCCTAGCCATGCGGCAGCCTAGACTGCAGCTAGATGGTACAGTGGATATCTAGTATCAGGAAGACCCGAGTTCTAATCCAGCCTCAGACAATGAGCAAGTCACTTCACCTTTGTTTGCTTCAGTTTCCTCAACTGTAAAATGAGGGTAATAATAACACCAACATCCCAGGGTTGTTGTGAGGATAAAATAAGGTAATATTTGTAAAGCATTTAGCACAGTGCTCACCATGTAGCAGGTATTATATAAATGTGACCTGTTATTATTATTATTATTATTATGTAAGAGAAGGAACATCAAATGGTATATGAAACACTGGATCTGAAGTCAGAAAACCTCCATTCAAATCCTGACCCTGTTACTCCCTATGAAGCTTTAGACAAGTCACCTCCCAAGAGCGAGTGTTTTTCAGTGAAAAGCGCCCCGTGATTTGGAGTCAGAAGACCTAGATTTGAATTCTGGTGCTGCCAGCTAGTATTACTTCTATGACCTTAGGCACGTAACTTATATGAGACTCAATTTCCTCATCCATAAAATGAAGGGATTGGAAGAGATGATTCACCTCCAACATTCCATCCTCCAACATTGTGCCGTTAGGTGCCTTTGCTTACTCCCAGGCCTAGAATGCCTCTCCCCTCTGCTCCTGCCTTCCCTTGGAGACTCTGCTCAAAACCCCCCTTCTGTAGGAGGCCTTTCCCATTGGTCTCACACACACACACACCTCTCTCCCTCCTCTCTAACCTTAGTTTCCATCTACTCTGAATATATCCTTGTACATGCATAATCGCTTTCAAGTTGTCTCCCTCTTTAGAACAGAGGCTTCTTGGATGCAGGGTCCATAATTCTGCCCTTCTTTGTAGTCCCGGGGCTTAGCACATAGTAACATTTAACATCTGCTTGCTGAGTGGTGTGCTAGAGCAGAAGTCAGAGAAACCCAAGTTCAAATCCTGCCTCAGACACTTACTACCTGTGTGATCATCTCCATTTCCTCATCTATAAAATTAGAATAACAGTAGCATCTGCCTCCCGGCATTGAGATAATATATGTAAAACAGTTTGCAACCCTTAAATTCTATGTAAGTGCTACCTACTGTACTAATTTTAGAGATCTATGACTCTATAATCCTTCTCTGGGCCTCAGTTTCCTCATTTGTAAAATAAGAAGGATGATCTGGATCAGGAATCTTCCCTTTCATATCATAGATCCCTTTGGCATCTATCTGGTATCTTTGGTATCTAATGAAGCCTGTGAAGCCCTTCTCAAAGCAATGGTTGGTTGCCAATCTCTGGAGGAAATGCTACATTTCAGCATTTAGTGAAAATAAAGACTTTTTTTTAAAAACATGATCCAAGGTCATAGTTTCCCTGATATCTATCCATGGATTCCCAAGGATCACTGATTAAGAAATCCCTGGCCTGGATGATTCCCAATATCCTTCTCAGATCGAAATCTTATTCTGGAAGGATGATCTCTCTGAGGCTTCTATCCAGATGATCCTTTGTGGGTTTAAATCAATTCTAAAATATGTGTGGGGTTGGACAGCCTGCTTCCAGCACAAGCCTCACTCCTACAGTGCCCTGTTCTTGCCGAAGTCAATTTTAAAATGACTGTGTTCTCTACCCTGAGGGAACCTGCATTCTAAAAGAATATCTTGGACAACATTACCTCCTCCAGAGTGGGAGGACCCTTGCATCTTAGATGAATGCTTCGAGAGCATCTTAGGGGACAATTTAGAGAGAGGCATTCTGATGATAATGAAGTATTATTACTGTGGTAATCATCATTGGTACATAGACTGAGTCCCAGTATTATGCTATTAAAACAATAATAATCCCTTGGATTTCTAAAGTACTTTATACTTCTCAAAGCCCTTTTTACTCATATTACTTTATCTCCACACTAACCGTCTGAAGTAGGCAGGGTAGGCATTGTCCTCCACATTTTACAAGTGAAGAAACTAAGGCAAGAGAGGTTGATTAATTTGTTCAAAGTCAGAGAGCAACAGAGTTGGTACTAGAACCCAGATATCTTAGCTCCTAGTTAAATGTTCCATCACTATATTATGTTGTCTTTGTATATAAAAGTATAGTAAAAGATGGCAAGGTTCCCTTGGGGTAGCCCCAGACCACCAGGGCTGTGGGAAACAGTTAATTCCAGTGGCAGCTGATGGTACCAGCACATGCACCAATGTGTTTAAAGAAGTCAGAAAATGAGAAGGAAGCTGGTGTTTTCCTGGATTAACCAGCCTATACTTGATGGGGAGAGAAAGGATGTAGCAATAAACATCATTATTATTACAATAGCCTCTGATGTGATATCTGCCTAAATCCTTCACCGCTGGAAGCCAGGCAACAGGGCAAAAACTTTAGGACAAAATGGGAGCATTTTTAAGGGGAGAGGGACAGAATGGGGCTCTGAGTTTAATGACCCTGTTCCATTTGAGTTTGGAGGACTCAGGATAGACCAAGGGAGACATTAGGATCACAGATTTAGAGCTAGATGGCCCCTCGGAGGTAGACTAATCCAACTCCCTCATATTACATATAGAAAAACTGGGACTCAGAGGAGGTCACATAGAAAGTAAATGTGAGGGGTGGGATTCAAACCCAGGTCTTTCTTCTTCCAAATCCAAACTGAACCTCAGCAAGAAGGGCATAAGAAGTGGCAGGGAGGAGGCAGGAGATGGGGGGGCTGGGATAGAATGTCAAGGCTAAGAAACAGTGTTTGGTGAAAGAAAGACTGGTGGGGAAGACATTCTGGAATGAGATGGAATAGTAGAGAACCTGGAAAGTTAAGAGAATGGAAAGGTAGTAGACTGAGAGGAAGGTATCTTCAATCAAGACAAAGAGATGCTTCGAGGCAGCTCCGTGGGCAGATGTGTTGTTGCTCTTCAGTCGTTTCAGTTGAGTCTGACTCTTCATGCTCCCATTGGGAGTTCTCTTGGCAAAGATATCAGAATGGTTTGCCCATTTCTATATCCAACTTATTTTACAGATGAGGAAACTGAGGCAAGCAGGGTTATAAGTGACTTGCCCAGGGTCACACAGCTAGTAGGTGTCTGAAGCCTAAATTTGAACTCAGGTTTTCCTGACTCCAGTCCTGGTGCTCTATCCATTGAACCAGCTAACTGCCTTGTAGAAGGTGATGACAGAAGATCAATTCCTTTAGAATTGCTTAGGTACATCAGGCTTGTACATGGCTTTGATCCTTAAGATTCAGCATGGGACAGGGTCAGAGTCTGGAAAGATGGCCTGGGTGACATAAATGTTCTCTTCATACCATATTGCCTTGGAAGAGGTTGCCATTTTACATTTCAATTAAGAGGTGCACAGGGGTCAATCCACAGCACCAGCAAAAGAGAATCTACCCAGCCCAGCCTCTACCACATCAATTATTATTAATGAACTTCCTCTGTGAGCAGCCAACCTTTTTATATGCAAACTAGGCCTTTATGGGTCTACTGGCAATCAGGGCTCATTAATGGACTCACCATAAGCCATGGAAGGATATAATGGAACGTGAGAGGAGAGATGGAGGCTTAAGCATCTCTCCGGAGGATTTGCCTCTCCACCTCTCCTGGACTGTATCCAGTCGAGCCCCCGGGCTCAGGTGCCAGCCAACCACAAGCTTAACAGCTTCCCAGACTCAGCAGGTTCTCTGCTAGGTGATGAGAGGTCCACCTTTACTTCTCTCTGTTGGAGATTTGCCACCCTCTAGAAATGTGCTTTTCATGTTGAAAAGCATTATAGATTGGTAGTGTTGCCTAATTCCCCAAAGTTAGGGTCAGAATTCCCGATGACCTTGAACTATATGCCTCAGTTTCTCTTCTGGGAAACATGGTGGGATCCAGTGGGCCATCCAGAGGACTCTTAGAAGGCAGCTTCACATCTTTGATGCTTTTATGACAAAAAGATCTAGATAAATGGATTCCTAACTGCCCACAAGACATCTCCATTTGTATATGTCACTAGCCCTTCAAATTCTACATGTCCCAATTGTCTTTTCTCACAGATCTGTTCCTCCTTCTGTTTTCACCAGTGCCCCTATCATTTATTCCCTCTCCTATATTCAGAAGCTTAGTATCTTCCTGACTTGTCTCTCACTTTTCATATTCAATTGTCTACTATGTCTTGTTGTTTCCATCTCCACAAGAGTCTCCCTACATTCTCTCTACAGTCTTCTTCCTCCCATCCTTCTTCCCAGGCAGCCCCCACTGCCACCTTCCTATAAATCTCATTACCTTTTAAACTTCTCTTATCATAGGATCATAGATTTAGGGTCAGGAAGGGGCCTTCAAAGACACAGATGAGGAAACAGAGACCCAGTGAGATTAAGTGATATGGTTAGTAAGTGGCAGAGCAAAGGTGAGCTGGGTCTTCTGACCCCAAATCCAGTGGTCTGCACAATGCTACCTCCCAAAGGCAGGATTTCTTTCCCTTCCCAATATCTCTGCTCCTGGATAAAACCCCACATTCATGATGTCATATGGAAGGGACCAGGCTTGTTCCGTTTGCCCTCAGGGGCCAAACAAAGACCAATGCAAAAAAGATAAGGAGAGGCAAATTGAGATTTGATATAAGGGGAGGCTTTCTAATAGCTGGAGCTGTCCAAAAGGAAATGGACTGCCTTGGAAGATCTTGGGGTCTGTTTCATTTGAGGTCTTTGTGCAGGGATTGAGGACAACTTGAAGCATACATTGTAGTGTCCTCGTTCAGGTGTGAATTGGGTTAAATGACCTTTGACCATCCTTGCAACTCTGAAATTCTGTGATTTTGATTTCAAAGTGTCCTCTTTTCCTTTTCCCTCATAAAGTTCTTCCTTCTTTTCTTCCTTCCTTCCTCCCTCCCTTCTGTCTTTCCTTTCTTTCTCTTTCTTTTTCTCTTTCTCTTTCATTTTCTCTCTTTCTCTCTTTCCTTCCTTTCTCTTTCCTTCCCTCCTCCCTTCTATCCTTCCTTCTCTCTCTCTCTCTCTCTCTCTCTCTCTCATTACCTCAAATTCAATATATCCAATTTGCATCATCTTTCCTACACAAAAATTTGCTCTATGACCTGATTATTCCATTTCTGTTAGTGTTTCTATAATTTCCTCGGTCAACCATGCTCAAAACTTGATAGTCATCATTGACTCCTTCCTTACTCCTTCCTACCCTGACGTACACAGCAATCAGATGCCAAGTTCTTTTGGCTCTTTCTCTTTTCATTTTCACTGCCCTTTCCCTAGTTCAGACCCTCATTAGCTTTTCCTACTCTATTGAAATAGCCTCTTACCTGTCTTTGCTACCTCCAGGCTTTCCCTGCACCTGCAATCCATTCTCCACACTGCTGACAGATTAACCTTCTTCTTAATACACAGCTATGATCATCATACTCCATGGCTCAGAACCCTTCAATGGCTCTCCATTGCCTACTAAAGTCAATAAAAGATAGACTGGCATCCAAAGCATCCCACAAAGTGGCCCCAATCTACTATTCAAGCCCTCTTTCTCCTTCAGGTACTTTATTCTGAAGCCAAATTGGAATTCTCTCCTTTCTGTCTTTATCCCAGCTGTCCGCTATGCCCTCTCTCTCCATTATCTCCCACCTATTGAAATCCTACCTGTCCTTCAGGACCCAGCTCAAATGTCACCTCTTCCAAGAAACTGTCCCTGGTCCCTTATATATGCCTCAAGCAAAGTAATTCCCTAGTCCTATGAACTGACGTAGTAAACATGGTGACTAGTATGGAGTGGAGATGAGGGAGAAGAGGGGCAGGGACAATGGGCAAGAAATGCAATTACACAGAAGCTATTGCACAGAATGGATACACCCCCATGTTTTTCAATAACTCAGGTGCCATGGACGGGCTGCTAGAATGAGAGAGAGAGAGAGAGAGAGCCAGCCACTTACAACTGGAATGTTGGGGCTGAGGCCTTGTATGTAATCAACCCCCCCCTTTCTCTTTTCCTGCTGGCCTTTCCAGCTCCTGCAGCTCCTCTTTATCTCATCCTCGGATAATGGCATGTGCAGCCTGGAGGGATCAGACATCTCAGAGGGGAGATTAGTTTAATGGAACTGTGGATCTCCCCCTTCAGCAAGCCTGCTCTGCTTGTCGGCTTGCAGATAGATCTCTCAGTTGGTGTACTTGTTCCTATGTATGTTCGTGTTCTTTCTGTCTCCCCCCTCCTCCCCTCCCCTCTTCCCTCCTCTTCTTCTCTCCCCTCTGCTCTCCTCCCTTTCCTCTCTTTTCCTTTCCTCTCCTTCCCTTTCTTTCCCCTTCCTTTCTCTTCCTTTCTCTCCTCCTCCCTCCCTTTCTTCATCTCCTTCTTTCCACTATATTTTCTTTTTCTCCTTACTTCTCCTATACCTGGAAAAGCCAGGGAGTCATGAGAGCTGATGTATAAGGGAACTAACCACAGCCCTAGTTCTTGGGAAGTATTCTGTTCTGGGCTGAATCAGTTGATTTAAGGAAGGGGATCTCAACCTGAGGTCTTTTAAAAAAAATTTGTTTATTTTTATATTTTGATAACTATATTTCAGTACAATTTGTTTCCTTTGTCAGTCAATCAATAAACATATTTTAGGTACCTACTATGTCCCAGGCCCTGTGCTAAGTGCTACAGATAACAAAGAAAGGTAAAAGGTAGTCCCTGTTTTGTAGGAGCTCACAATCAAACGGGGGAAACAACATGCAATAATTACATACAAATAAGCCATGTGAAGGATAAATTGGCAATAATCCAGAGAGGGAGGGCACTAGAATTAAGAGGGATTGGGAAAGTCTTCCTGTAGAAGGTGAAAGTGTAGCTGGAACTTGTAGGAATCCTTTCTATTTTATGCATTAAAAATATGATTCTGAGAAGGTGTCTGTAGGTTTAGCCAGACTACCAAAGGGGACCAAGCCACCAAAAAAAAAAAAAAAAGATTAAGGACTCTTACTTTGGGTTCACTTTATAAAGAGGGAGGAACAATCACTAAGAATAGAACGTGTTGTGACTGTTCCAGACACCGTTCCTGACCTTTTACCTCTGCCATCCTCCCACAATTGACTTTCTTCCTGACCTGCCCTTTTGATGGGAAGTGGAGAACAGCCAGGAGCTAGTGGTGGGTCTCCGGGGAAATGATAATCCCTCCCTCTGGTCTGCATACCTGTCAAGTGCCTGAGCATCCTTAGGGATAAGACCCTATGTAAATAATTCTAGGTCTCTTAGGATTTTGGTTGCTAATATACCCAGGATACATCATTCTTGATGTACCTAGTACAGAGCCCTGAAGGGTGTTAGTCTAGGGGACAGGAAAAAAAAATGTCATCATATGATTTATGCCCTTCAGATGTTATTCCAGCAAAGTTATTAAAAATCCTCTCTCCTTCCAAAGCACCTTTTCCTCCCCAGAGAAAAGAGTATTAGACACATACGCATGCTCAGCATAGCCCCAGGAATACCGATCCATTTTTCCAACAAGGACTCTGAAATACAGTGAACAGAGCCACTTTGGCCCCTCAAACCAAACAAGGAACCCTAAAGTCCTCAGTTCACCCTTTATGCCCTTGGCCAGGGCTTCATAAAGCACTGAACACTGCACATGGTCTTATTCCATCCATCCCTACAAACATATCTTGTTCTCACTATTCCCACTGTCCCCACACCAAGTATGTAGGGAGATATGTGTGTGTATAGTATCTATCTATCTATCTATCTATCTATATGTCTGGGCATGTATATTATGTAAGTGTAGGTATGTATATGTGTGTGTATATGTATATAATGTGTAGATGTATATATACACACACATAGACACATACATATGTATGTATGTATGTGTGTATGTATATATATATTTAAATACACATACACACACATATACACACACACATCCACAAAGGCAGAAAATATAGTGGAATAAGTACTTTCTCTGGAATCAAAGAACCTGGGTTCAAATCCTAACTCTACTATTGACTATCTGAGTTACCTGGGCCAAGTCAGTTAATAACTTCTTTGGGATTCAGTTCCTCCTCTGAAATGAGGGGGTTGAACCAAATGGCCTCTTTGAAGGCTAAAGCTCTGATCCTCTGATCCTAATATATGCATTCCCTCTTCAATCTCAGTCTCTCTCTCTCTCTCTCTTTCTGTGTGTGTGTGTGTGTGTGTGTGTGTGTCACTATCTCTGTATGTCTCTATATCTGTGTGTGTCTCTGTCTTTGTCTGTCTCTGTGTCTCTGTGTCTTTCTGTGCCTCTGTGTCTCTCTTTCTTTCTATGAATTAATGGTCAGGTGGATGGATGGATGTTTACCTAGATCCCAATTCCTCATCTGTTAAAGAAAGGGGCCAATATAATTTCCTTGCCTTTTGATGTCAAGGCTCTAGGAAAACCATTGCAGAGACAGAGACTATTGGGGGGAAGGGAGGAAGGGACTAAATCTGGAGACATTCCCTTCATGTTTAACTTTACTTCCTCACCTGACCTTAGCTTTCTCTGCTCTCAGGATTGCCCTCAGCTGCTGCAAGTGGACAAGATCCTGGTGCCAGTGGAAGTGATCAAGCCCATTACCCTGAAGGCCAAGAACCTGCCCCAGCCGCAGTCGGGTCAGCGGGGCTATGAGTGCATCCTCAACATCCAGGGCACTGAGCAGAGGGTCCCTGCCCTGCGCTTCAACAGCTCCAGTGTGCAATGCCAAAACACCTCTGTGAGTGCCACACCATCCTCCTGTCCCTTCCTGACCCCAAGCCCAGAGCCACCTTTCCATTGTCTACCTTCCCTGGAGTCAAGCCAGATCTTCCCAGGAGGTGTCCTCCCAAACACCAAGAATTTAGGGGTGCCTCCTCCTCCTGGAAGGATTTTGAAGCAGGCTCCCTTCTTCTTCATGGCCCCCTTCATAGAGAGAGAGAGAGAGAGAGAGAGAGAAAGAAGGAAACATGGCTCTGTTCAAAACAATGTTTGTCGTTAATGACAAGGATAGTCTAAATGGGGTGGGGGCTACGGAGGCGAGGCAGAAGGAGGATGAAAGACAGCCCTAGGATTGATCGCCAGGACCAGAGCCCTATACATGTACAAATGATTTTACTATAACCATGACTGGACTCCCAGGAGAACCATTGCTGTTCTCCTCACTATACCAAGCATATGGAGGCCATTGCCGGCACCTTCCTGAAGCTCATAATTTCTCTTACCCAATCACCTGGATGGGCGAGAAGATACTTTTAAGGAAGCCAGGGTTGAGAGCAGGAATCCCATGCAAGATACCTTACTGGAGCCCCACACAGATCAGAAAGAACATTTTCCCAAAGCCATAGATGGTGTCCCTAAATTGGGTCGCGGTCCTCTGCCTCCCTTCAACACAAGGAGCAGCAGGTGAAAGATCCTGGTCCAATGGGCATTCTCAGAAGTAAAATGAACCAGGAGACCATCGGCAAAGAGGCAGTGAGGTGGCGAAGTGGGTAGAGCACTGGTGTTGTTCAGTCACGTCTGACTCTTTGTGACCCCATTTGGGGTTTTCTTGGCAGAGATACTGGAGTGGTTTGCTGTTTACTTTTCCAGCTCATTTGACAGATGAGGAAACTAAGGCAAATAGGGTTAAATGACTTGCCCAGGGTCACACAGCTACTAAGTGCCTAAGGCCAGATTTGAACTCAGGAAGATGAATCTTCCTGATTCCAAGCCCACTGCTCTATCCACTGCACCACCTAGCTGCCCAGAGTCAGAATGACCTGAGTCCAATTTGAACCTGAGGCACTTCCCGGCTGTGTCACCCTGAGCAACTCACTGAACTGCTGTCTACCTCAGTTTTTTAACCTGTAAAATGGGGTAATAGTCTTACTAGCTGTGTGACCCTGGGCAAGTCACCTAACCCCAATTGCCTAAAAAAAATGGGGTAATATTAACACCTACCTCCTAGGGTTCTTGTGAGGATAAAAATTAACTAATACCTTTACAATTCTTTGCAATCCTAAAAGTAAGAATCCTAAAAATCCTAAAAGTAAAAATCCTTAAAAAAAGTAAAAAATCCTGAAAGTATAAATGCTAGTTGTTATTATTTAGAACTAAAGGGTCTTTTCAGATCATCCAGTCTCATCCCCTCATTTGACATATAAAGTAACTGGGACCCAGGGAGGTGACTTACCCAAGGTCACACATACCATATGTAACATAGGTTGAGATAATCATAATGGAGCACTTCTTTTGAGTTCTGAGGATCTGGATTCACATCCTGGTAACTGAGTATCTTTGTAAATATGGGCAAGTCACTTAGCTTCCCAGACCTCAATTTCCTTATCTGTAAAATGAAGGGTTTAGAGGACCATTTATGGAGTCCTGAAAAAGAGGTGCTGGATCTCAAGATTCGTAATGAAACATACATTTTTTGGACTTGCAAAAATGGGTTTTCTTGACTATGCATGTTTGTTACAGAATTTTGTTATTCTTTTTTTACCCAATTTGGGGGCGGGAAAGAAAACAAATGCTTATTGATTGGGGAAAGTAATATTAAATTTAAAAAATAAAATAAAATGAAGATGTTGAACTAGGTGGCCTTGAAAGTCCCTTCTAGTTTGAGATCAATGACCCTAATGATTTGCTTTAGACTTAGATCCCTTATTTGTGAAATGAGAGGGAAGGGAAATGAACAAAATGGCCTCACTATCCTTTTCAGCTCCAAATCTCAGGACATATCTGACCTACTCATTCTACCTGCATCACAGGATTGTTGCTAAGATAGCACTTTATACATCTTCAAGAGTTATATAAATGTGTGTAATTACTGTTAGTGTTATTATCATAGTGGTATACAGAAGGGCCAGCACATTCATCCACCTGCTTTTCTATGTGGTTATCTCCTAGACTTCTGTCTCCTGACTACATTAGGCACCCCTTACTTAGCTATTTGTGTATCCACCCCACTATCTATCTTGTTTCCTTTGAGCCTAGCTTTTGACCTTCTTATCTGCCAATAAACCTCACAATCTTTCCATTTCTCCTCCTGTGTTTCCTTCCATCATATAGCATGGAGTGCTCAAGGAGAGAAAGATAGTAGACACATATCCATTCCCCTATCTGTCACTGGCTATCTGATTGGTAGGATCACAGTGACTACATTTGGGGTGTTAAGAATGGTTTGGGATTTGATGGATGATAGAGATTATAGAAACATCACAAAACTATTGATGGGAAGCAGTCAAAGAAAGAAACTGAGGCACAACCAGGGAAACTGACACAGGATCATGTGGCGTTGTAGGGTTCAAAGCCAAGAAATGACCCCACAAATCTTGAACGCTGAACACAAGCCGATGAACCAATTTCTATGGCTCTCTGTCTACTCACCCAGAGTGCTCGCTGGCTAAATCTTATCATCCTGCAGAAACTTGGAAAACAAAGAGGATATTAAACACTCCATATTTTTTCTTAAAGCCTGAGGCCCAGCGGAAGAGGTTTGGCTAAGAAGTGTCTCCCCAGCCGTAAAATCCCACATGGGGAGAAAAAAGTCTAGAGGGCATTCAGCTTTCAAGACTGCTGAACATGGATCCTTATTCTCTCATGGGACTAAACCCCTAAGATTAATCTCTCTAAACACTATCAAAGGTTCAAGGCTGAAAACCTGACCAGAGTAGAAGGCCTGAGTTCTGATGTCAGCCCCTCTGTCAGATGTTCTTCAGATAGGAACAAATCTCTCCTGGCCCACTGTTAGAACTAACAATAATGATTAAGATGTTTAAAACACTTATAGTCATACAGGCAATTCCATTTGATCATTGTACCAGCCCTGTAAGGTTTTATTATTATTCCCATTTTACAGATGAAGAAACTAAAAGATAAAATAATATACTCAAGGTCCCAGGGCTCATAAGGGACTGAGGCAGGATTTGAGTTCACATTTTCCTGATTCCAAAGTCTATCACACTCGCCAATATGCTACTTTACATCCCTTTCACGTGTGGTCTTAGCTGACCTAACACTCATGAAGATGAGACCTTTGTAAGTGCCATGTTCTGCATACTACATTAACCATTCCAGAAGCTACTAGTATAATAATAGTATGATTCTTGTTAAGTGACTTAGTCCCAAAGACTTGGATTATTTGCATCTTCTAAGAAGGCTGATAATAGCGGTGTGAAAGTAAATGCTTAACAGTCAGCTTTCTAGGGGAAAAAATGTACATAGGGTACACTTTTAAATTTAATCTGCATTATTAACATTTTATCCATCATTTTCTTAAGCCTGGATAATTAAGAAAACAATAAATCAAGCCCTGATGTGTAGCCTTTGCTGATTTCCAAGTTGTAAGTGCTCACACTTAAAATCTAACAATCAGCAAGAGCCTGGTATAAGCTGAGTACAGCATACCCCTGCAGTAGATCATGTTGAATCTGCTATTGTTCCGTGGACCTCTTGACTCATCTGCTGTGTTTTAAATACCAGGGGCATTTGGGAAATATAGGGGAAGCAGCCTCTCTACGTTTCTCAAATGCCCCTGGTATTTAAAACCCTGCAGATGAGTTGAATAGTGGAAAGAATATTGGCACGGAGGTCAACAGAACTGGATTATGGATTCTCGGCCCCCAGCTAGCTGTGTGATCTTGGACAAATCATTTTATTTCTCTGGGCTTCTGCTTATTCATCTATAAAATGAGGGTATTTGCTGAGGTGATTACCAAAATCTCTTCTACCTCAAATTCTTCGAATGAGCCCTCCAGTTACCACTAAGGAAATTGGCCTTAATATGGTAGCAAGAGAGCGTAATAATAACAACAGTAATAATGAGTCATGCAAGAGTTAAGACTTATCATTTGCCATGATTTCCTCTGCAGCCTTGGGTTTGCCCAGGTGTGCACGGGTGCTGCAGGCCTGTTATCCACAGGCTGAGAAAGAATCCAGCTGTGGCTCACATGGGCGCATCTGTGTGGCCATTTTTCATTTCCGGAGATCCAAGAGCTGTGTGTAATGAACATTCCACGTGGAGGAACTTTGCATCTGGAGGATGGATGCTATGACATAATGCAGAATCTTTCTCCTGCTCATAGACAGAGAATCAGTCAAGAAGTCAAGTCAATTAGCATTTATGAAATGCCTACTTTTGTGCAAGGCGTGGGTGCTGAGCTCTCCAGATACAAAGAAAGGAAAAGGCAGTCCCTGCTCCCAAAAAGTTCACAGTCTAGTAGAAGAGACAACATACAAAATCTGTCCTGCTAAGTTGTGGATTCTAAGGTGTGGGAGGACAGTTAATAGTAATACTGACATTTATCGATTGCTTTAAGTTTTACAAAGCACTTCACATACATTATTGCATTTGCTATTCACAACAATCCTAGGAATTTAAAAATAATATGCCCAATTTTACAGATAGGGAAACAGAGGTTCTTAATTTAGATTAAGTTACTCACCTATGGTTACACAGCCAGGCCTCACCAGCATCCAGGTCTTGCACTCCCTACCTTCACTATACCATATGATGTTGATACATGATGCCGTCGCAACCAAATTTCTTTCTTTCTCAGAATCTCTGTTTGCCCACAGGTAAAAATGGAGTGGTAACCTGGTCACTTCCCTAGCCTTTAGGGACACAGTACTGGAGATGGTGCCTCTACTACATGCCCTGTGGTCCTGAGAACTGAACAGATGGCTACTGTTTCTCAGATTTTAGAGTTTAGTCTTCTGACTTGAAGTGTATTTTATCCAGGAGCTTAGAGATTTTTTTTTGAGGCAGGAAGTTGGGAGGTGGAGAAGTGAAGAGACTGAGGGGAGAAGTCAAAGGGGAAAGAAGGGGAGGGACTTAAGTAGCAGAGGTGCTCCCTCTGTCTCAAAAATGGGAAAACTCTGATCTAGGCTTTCCCACCTAAGGTCATACGTAGATTAAGCCATGCAGAAGCCCAATCCTGGAGCACCTGACCTTGATTGAGATGCTTAACCTCCTTGTTCCTAAGGTCTCAGGGGAGCTGTAACAGCCTCCTTGGCCTTGGTGGGGTTGTTCAATTAACTGTCCGATGATTGCAAAGAGCTATATAAATGCTAAGTGGTCTATAAAGGATGAGGGGAGGGGAGGGGAGGGGAGATAGGAGGCAGGGTTAGAAGGTGAGAGGCCTTCTAGCTCCCAGACTGTGCTGTTAAAGAGATCCTGTACCCTGAGTGGGAGAGGCAGCTGTGGGACTGGGACATCTACAGAAGAAAGAAAATGTTCCAAAGGAAAATAACTTTCCTGTAGAATTTGCTGTGACCCTTGGGGTTAATGAACTTATCTGAGTTTATTTTTACATTTATTGCCCCCGAATGAGGAGGAGGAAGAATTCTTGTTTCTTGTTCCTTGAAAAGGATATCTATCATCTATCTATCTATCTATCTATCTATCTAACTATATGTGTATATATGTATATGTATATATATATATATACCCACACATATATACATATACACACATATATATATAATTATATATGTGTATATATCAATACACACATTGTTGTTGTTCAGTCATTTTTCAGTCATGTCCAACTCTTTGTGACTCCATTTGGGGTTTTCTTGGCAAAGATAGTGAAGTGCTTTACCATTTCCTCCTCCAGCTCATTTTATAAGTGAGGAAACTGAGGCAAACAGGGTTAAGTGACTTGCTCAGGGTCACACAGCTAATAAGTGTCTGAGGCCAGATTTGAACTCAGGAAGATGAATCTTCCTGACTCCAGGCCTGGAACTCTATCCACTGTGCTACCTAGCTGCCCCTAAATACATACATACATACATACACCCATACATACCTAATGTATATGTACATATATAATGAGAGCTATAGATATAAATGTATTGCTATATATACACACATGTATTCATATGTGTGTGTATTGTATGTGACCATACAATAGTAATTCATATTTATATGAATATTTGTACGCTCTTTAACCTTTCCAAAGCATTTTCCTCACAACAGCTCTGAAGTAAAAAGTATGAATATTGTTATTCCCACTTTACAGATGAGAAAGCTCAGTCCCAGAGAGTTAAATTACTTGTCCAAGATCACAGAGCAGTAAATGTCAGAGCTAAGATTGAAACCCATGTGTCTTGACTCACAATCCTGCACATACACACCATCCTACACTATGCTGTTTTGCTTGTATATTAGTGTCTGTGAGTTTGCCTACAAACAATCAGAGTCACATTCCCTTCTGCCTCCCTTATTATATGTACCAATTGACAAAGGATCTCTGTTTCTTCCTGCCCAGTCTACTATTGGTCACAGCAATGCCTCCACTCTGTCAAGTTCATGCCCTGGAATTAGTGATGGATCTCTAAGCCTGATTTTGCCATCAATGCAATGACTGCCCTAGACAAGTGGTGTCAAAATCATTAGAAACTGGAGCCACTGAATGGTACATAAAGATCCCTGTGGGCTATGTAATGACTCAGAAGACTGCATTTTAACATTATCAGTGAATGTTCTGTTGTATTTTTACTTATGTTGTTAAATATTTCCCATCGACATTTTAATCTGGTTCAGGTGCACTTGGGAGTTGATTGCCTCTGTCTTAGGCTCTTCCCATCATCAGAGCAGTCTTTCAAGCCATGGCCAAGCAGATTCAGCTTGAGCCAAAGCCAGGCCACCCCACCCCAGAGAACCTACTGTTCTCTGGAACAGTAGGAAGGAGTAAGCTGTAGGTGTAGTCAGAATTTGAAATGGGAGAAAAAAACACCTCCACTACCCTCCACCTCCCTCCTATGATCTTAAGAGAAGGATGAAATCAGGAACTTAACTATTTTCTGACCTCTGGTATTCTATCATATGAAGGTTATTACTAATTGGTGCTGAAACATATCTGTAGCTGATGAGCTCTGTGGGTTACACCAGGTACACAACACCTTGCAAATAGCAGGTGCTCAATAAATGTTTTCTGAATGAAATTGACTTAACTGGCACAAATGAAGCTAAAACAATGACACCCCTATCAACCCATCAATCAATTAAAAAACCTTTATTAATTACTGAATGTAGGTCAGCTGGTATACTAGGTGCTGGTGATATAAATACGAATCATTAAATAATCCTTATTTTCAGATAGCTTACATTCTATTAAGGAAGTCAATGAGTATATACTGAAGAAATATAAAGAGAATAAATTCAATTAAATTAAAGGTGGTTAAATACAAGGTAGAGCAAGAGCACTAGCAGTTGAGGTGGTAGTGGGTAAATAAGGAAAGACT
Organism: Vombatus ursinus; assembly: GCF_900497805.2. Taxonomy (NCBI): domain Eukaryota; kingdom Metazoa; phylum Chordata; class Mammalia; order Diprotodontia; family Vombatidae; genus Vombatus; species Vombatus ursinus. The sequence goes on along the minus strand of NW_020954648.1, from coordinate 1,780,131 downwards.
TTATGTAGAAAGAGCAATTCTTGAGGGAAGATGAGGGTTCTATGAAGTAGGGGTGAGGAGAGATGAGTTCCAGCATAAGAGATGGCCAGTGCAAAGACATGGGACCAGGAGATGGGTGAGGGATAGAGAGGAGGATAATTGGGCCCATGTGGATCAATTGGCTTTGCTCGGTCCCTTAATCACAGAACTACATCTCTAATCCTGGCCAATAGTCTCAGAAATGAGTACCATCATTCATGAGGGAGAATATGGCCTAACATGTGGGATGGCCAGAACTCTCCCACTCCTAGAAAAACAGCCCAACATGCAGATTTTGTTGGCTGACTATAAAGCAGCATCATTCTCATCTACAAAATGTAGTTATATCATCATGGAAATTAGGGAAGGATGGCCAGTAAAAAAAGATTTCCTGGATCTGAGGGTTGTAAGAAAAGGACTCTGAAGATAATTACAGAATCTCCTTCCTTAAAAATATCTAAGAATAGGATATGCATCTGTCCAGGCTGATTTGGGCCTGCTCTTGCTCAGAGGAAGGGCAATGGGCCCATTTGTTCCCCAGTCTGAGAACTGGGCTGTGCTATATAGCTGCCCATTCTTCTCTCCCTTTGTCTCATCCCAACCACCTATGGTGGGGATTGTCTAATGGAATAATGAGAAAATCACCAGGTAAGCATTGGAGATGCTGCCTAGAGACTGCTGTATTCCCTCATCCCCCACCTTATTCTCTAGGGCATTGGGAAGAGTCCTCAGATTCTGATGGTAGTCTTGACTGTTGGCTACAGTGACACAGGGCCCTGTGGAAAAACTCTCTCCCCTCTCTTGTCACTGGGTAGCCTCCCCTAGGAAGTAAAGTAACCCCTCTCTTCTCAGGAGCATAAGCCCAGGTCCCAGTCCCAGCTGGGGTGGGTGGTCAGAGGCAAGAAGGGAGAGTGAGTCAGAGCCAAGAGGAGAGGCCATCTCCTGAGAGGCAAGTGAGCTCACGGTATGTCAGGTTGGACTAGAAAAATACACCATCTTCCATCAACAAACACCTTTGGCATCTTGTTCACTTTCATTTTTATCCCTCACATCCTCCTCCTAAGTGGCTTAACATGGAATCGTAGGCACAGTCTTTTTTATTTCCTTCCCTACCTTCCATCTTCACAACTGCTTCTTCCTTCTCAAATAATCCCTCCATTCCCAAGTCATTGCAGTACCTTCCTCTACCTTCCCCTACCTGGGGTATCATGCACCCGAGAACAAAGCTGGTTTGGGGTCTGCCACCTTTGGGCCCCCCC
>NW_020954648.1:1761262-1778844 GCF_900497805.2 Vombatus ursinus | reverse complement strand
CCATGAGATGCAACAAGAGAGAAGTATTGGACCTGGAGTCAGGAGGGGTCTGAGTTCCCATCATGCATCTGGCCCCTCTACATGTACCCTCAATCTCATCTTCTACAGACTGCTGCCACTTTGGCTTCTTCCTTGTTGCCTACAAACACGCCTACCTCCCCTCCATCCTTAATAAACTCATTCGATCTTGCACTTCCTGTTAGATATTGACCTGTCTCTCTCCCCACCACTGCACAACATTTAGCATTCAGTTAAGTAGTTTTTCGGTTGTGTCTGACTCTTTGTGACCCCATTTGGAGTTTTCTTGGCTGGAGTGGTTTGCCATTTCCTTCTCCAGCTCATTTTACAGATGAGGAAACTGAGGCAAACAGGGTTAAGTGACTTGCCTAGGGTTACACAGCTAGTCAGTGTCTGAGGTAGGATTTGAACTCAGGAAGATAAGTCATCCTAATTGCAGGCCCAGCACTCCATCCGCTGCACTGCCTAGCTGTCCTCTACCATTGCACACTTCAGCTAAACACGTTGAAAAAAAAATCTACACTGAGTGCTTTCACTTCTTGTCTTCTCACTTCCTCCCCTTCTGCAGTCTGACCTCATCAATTCAACTGAAACTTCTTTCTCCAAAGTCACCAATGACGTCTTAATTGCTAAATCTACAGGCCTTTGACAACGTAGACTCTCCTCTTCCCTGGATACTACCTCCCCCTAGGTTTTTCTGACATTCCTCTCTCCTGGTTTTTCTCCCACCTGTCTGACTATCTTTCAGTCTGTTTTGCCTTGTCTTCATCCAGGTCATACCCACTAATGGAGGGTGTCCCCCAAGGCTTTGCCATGGGCCCTTTTCTCTTTTCCTTATATCTGCTATCTCATTTAATGATCTTATCAGCTCCCAAGAGGCTCAACTGTGATCTCTAGGCAGATGATTCCTCTCCCTCCCTCCCTCCCTCTCTCTCTCCCTCTCCCTCCCTCCCCCCCTCCCCCCCTCTCTCTCCCTCCCTCCCTCCTTCCCTCTCCCTCCCTCCCTCTCTCCCTTTCCTCCCTCTCTCCCCTCCCCCCCATACATACACATATAATATATATATATATATGTGTGTGTGCATCTATCTATACCTATAGATATATAAGTGTATATATAGATACCCAGTCCTAATCTCCCACATCACTAGCTGCCTCCTAGGCATTTTGAATTGGATGTCCCATAGACATCTTAAATTCAACATGTCTAAAACAAAATTCGTTATCTTTTCCCCAAAACCTTTCCTTCTTCTGAATTTCTCTATTACTGTGAAGCACCGCCATCCTCGCAGTCACCTCATGACATTGGTGTTATCATCAGCACTTACCTCAAATTCATCTCACATATCCAATCTCAGTTTCCTCATCTAAGAAAGAGAGATCATAATATTTGCATGACTTATCTCACTGGATTGTTATGGGACATGCACTTTATAAACCTTAAAGTACTGTATAAATGTGATTTGTTAACATTTTCAGTTTGGTGACCTTGGTTATCCAACCTCTTGAATTGCTTTATGTCATGAGGAAGACTCTTTCTGAAATCTAACCGTCTTCCTTCCTAATGTCCATCATTGCAGTTACTCTGACAGTCAGTCAATAAGCATTTATTAAGCACCTACTCTGTACCGGGAACAGTGTTAATCTCTTCTGCCTCAGTTTTCTTAAATATAAAATGTTAGTAATAAAATGAGATGATATTTGTAAAGTGACATAGCTGATCACATTTTTAAATGACAGTTCTTTGTTCTCAGGGAGCATACAGTCTAATGAGGGTGACAACAAGCAAAAAAACTATGTATAAACAAGATAGATAGGTAGATAGATATGTACAGGGTAAATTAGAGATAATCAGTAACTAGACCATTCTTCTATTATATCCATTTTAGGGTCTAGGTTTAAAGCCAAGGTTCTTACCCTGGGGTCCATGATTTTTAAAAATATTTTGATACCTGTGTTTCATTGTAATTGGTTTCCATTGCAACCCCATATATTTATATTATTTTGTGCATTTGAAACCATGATTCTGGGAAAGGGTCCATCGCTTTCACCAAACTGCCCAAGGGGTGTACGACACACAAAAAAGGCTAAGAACCCCACTTTAAGAGCTATGGGTTTTAACTCATCCCATGGTACTTCCAAAGGGTTGGGAATCACACCATGTTCTTTGGAGTTCTGCCTCCACCCCCAGCAGTCTCCTTGTGGTTTTCCTCTCCTCCAGCTTTTGCTGAGCTACAGACAGACATCCATGAGCTGACGAGTGACCTGGATGGGGCTGGAATTCCCTTCTTGGACTATCGGACATACACCATGCGAGTGTTATTTCCTGGCATAGAAGATCACCCTGTACTCCGGGACCTGGAGGTAAGCAACAGAATGCCTGTACACCCCTTATTATAGATTCATTGAATGTTTCCCCTGGAATGGGTTTTCAAGAGCCTTCCTTATTATAGATGGAGAGAATGGAGGGAGGTGAAGGAAAAATAATTGTTTGATAGCTATAAGGGATCTCAGAGGCCATCTAATACAACCCTCTCATTTTACAGATGAAGAAAGTGAGGCCCAGAGAAGCTGCCCGAGGTCACATAGGTAATAAGTGACAGAGATAGAATTTGAACCGGGGATCTCTGATTTCAATACCAGCATTCTTTCCACTATAAAAAAGCACTAAACTATAAATTGTAGGACCTAAGTTTGAATACAAGCTCTGCCGTTTGCTACCTATGTGACCTTGAAAGAGTCATTCAAACTCGATGGTGATACTTTCTTATCTGTAAAAATGAGAGGGTGGCAGATGGCGAGGGGAGTGGTTTCAGAAAAACAGGAGAAGACCTGTATGAACTGATACAGGTGAAATGAGAAGAACCGGGACATTTTTCTGCATAGTAACAGAAATGTTGTAATGATGTGATGCTGTATTGTAATAGTAATGTTGTCATGATGATCAACTGTGAAAGAATTTGCTACTCTGATCAATACAATGATCCGAGACAATTCCAAAGGACTTGTGATGAAAAAACTGCTGTGCACCTCCAGAGAAAGACCTGATGAACTTTGAATGCAAAATGAAGTATACTTTTCTCACTTTATTTTTCTTGCTTTTTTAAAAAATATAGCTGATATGGACATATGTTTTGCATGAATTCACATGTATAATTGATGTCATATTGCTCACCTTCTCAGTGTGTGGGGGAGGTTGGAAGAGAGGGAGAGAATTTAGACCTCAAAATTTAAAAAGAAAAGAATGTCAAAAATAAAGAAATAATAAATTTGAAAAACATTTTAAAAAATAAAACAAGGAGAAAAAGCCAAAGGGTTGCATTAGATGACTTTTATAGTCATCCTTTCCAATTCTAAATCTGTATTAAATAATAATAATAATAATAATAATAGTAACAGCATTTATATAGCATTTTAAGGGTTGCAAAGCACTTTATAAGTATTATCTCATTTTATTCTAGCAATAAACCTGCAAGATAGATGTTATTATTACTGTCATTTTGCAGATAAGAAAATTGAGGCAGACTTAAGTAACTTGCCTACAGTCACATAGCTAGTAAGTGTCTAAAGTTGGATTTGAACTCAGGTCTTCTTGAGTTAGAGATGTGGGGTGAGTTTGAGATTTAGTTGAGTTGAGTTTAGGTTGGTGGTACCCTTTTTAATTCTAGGTCCAGTAGTCTGTGCCACCTACCTGGGCATTTGCCTAAAGTTCCACATTTAGTATAAACGCCATTAGACATCTTGGCCAAATGACAGGCTCAAACCAAAGAAACCTACAGCCAGATGTGTAGAGGCTAAATAAGAAGCAGAAGGGTGTGGTTAGAGTTGCATGCTTGTTATTTGCTTATACTAGGAAAGGGAAGGAAACTGTGAATATATGTGGATATATATCACTGTTTGTAAATGGAGAGGCAGCTTTCAAGTTGAGAAGATCAGATGATTTGGGTCTGAATCCCAGAGCCAACACTTCCTAGTTACATGAATGACCCTGGGAAAATCATTTCCCTTCTCTGTACCCTAAGACTCCTCCTCTCTAAACTGTGTGTATTTGAATTACCTCCATCCCAGAGTCATTGTGAGGAAACTGCTTTGCATACATAAAAGCACATTATAAATGAGAATTGTTATTATTACAAGCAAGGACAATATTTTATATAGCTCTGTATCCCAGATACTACCATCCCATGCTAGGTGTTCTCGGCATATTGAATGAATAAAGGAATGGATGAATTGAATTAGAGATAGAAATGGAAAATAGACATGCACCAGCAAACACAAGCTGTTATGTGTTTCAGTGGTCAGATGGCACATCTGTCTGGATTTGATGGTGTATGTGTCTAGACAAGGAAATAGAACCCGGGACGCCAGGGACATCACTGTGAGGTTTCTGAGACATACAAGTCTACCACTTCTCAGTATATGTACCTTTTTCCCCTTTTTCTGTCTTCTCCTCCTCCTCCTTCCTCACAGTGCCTGACTCATAGTAGGTGCTATATAAATGCTCATTCCCTTCCACTTTCTTTCCCTCCTTCCTCTTCTCATTTTGTAGCTTTCTTTTCCCCCTCGTCATTTTGTCCACTCTCCTTTTGATGGTTCATATCTGTCATTGAATATGAGTTCCATAAGTAGAGGGTCTGTTTCATTTTTGTCTCTTTTACCTTAATGCCCAGCACAATCCCTCGCACACAGTAGGTGCTTAATAAGTGCTTCTTGAATAGAATTGCTTGGCCCCATTCGTGGCCCAAGAAGTTGTTGCTGGTATAAAATGAAATCTTGGCATAGTAGAGAGAAGTGCCTAGCAGAGTGGAGAAAAGATTTGATTTGGAATCAAAAGGCCTGGGTTTGAGAGAGTCCCTACTATGCAGCCTTTGGCGATGCACATCATCTCCATGGCTGTCAGTTCCCTAACCTTTAAAGAGGGGATAACAATTTCACAACTCACAGAGCTATTATAAGTAGTCACTAAAGATCTTATCTCCAGGATGACCTTCCTGCAGAGATCCCAGACCTTGAACTTCACCATGGTGGCTACTCTGTTATACTACAACTATCTCCAAAAGGAAGGAGCCATCTATGAGTATACCCAAACCAGGGATAAAACTGTTAGCACAAGACCAGGCTCTGATCCCCAGGATGTTGTCCTATCGAAAACAAACCCAAAATGACTACCCTTTCAGTTTTCCCATTTGACCAGTTGTGAATCCACTTAGCTGTGCTACTGTTTGATCCTTCTCTCCCTTACACAAGGAAGAATCTACACATATTTGTGGATGTTTGGATCACACTCACTATCATCCTTATAAACTCTCAATACACTGGAATCCTTTGTGGAATCTGGAAGATCAGGATGGATATCCTGAGAATTCTGATGCTGGAATTGTGATAACGGTTTGGCAAACCTATAGCAAGTCATCCAGCCATTCGTTTGACAGATGCCATCTGCGTGTATCATAATTGTAAAATGTTAGCATGTCTAGACACACACGGACTCCCTATCTACCCTGCCCACCCAGACCATATACCCTAGTCCTTATCGTATAAATTGAATCACCCTCATTCCCCATGTGGCATGTGTCTTCCCTGTCTGGGCATCTTCAGTTGCCTATTGGATATCTTAAATTCAACATACCCAATGCTGAACTCATTGTCTTTCACCAAAACCCTTACCCTCTTCCTAACCTCCCTATTACTGTTGAGGGCACCTTTACCCTCCTAATCAGCCAGGTTCTCCACCTAGGTGTTATCCTTGACTCCTCATGCTTACCCCCCCCCCCCATATCCAATCTCTGGCCAAATCTTGAAATTTCTGCCTTTGAAATATTTCTCCTATATGCCCCCTTTCTCTTCTCCCATGCTGCCTGGAGCAGACTCTCCTCACCTCACACCTAATTGTAATAGCTGATGGCTGGTCTTCTTGCCACAAGTTTCTCCCCTCTCCAATCTATCCTCTACTCAGCTGTCAAATTGATCTTCTAAAAGTTCTGACCACATCAACCCCCCTATTCAATAAACTCCAGTGACTCTCCCTCACCTTTGTGATCAAATATAAAACCCTCTGTTTGGCATTCAAAGCCCCTCATACCCTATCCCCACTCCTACCTACTTCCTTTCTTCTTGTACCTTACTCACGCCCACATATTCTTTGATCCAATGACACTGGCCTTCTAAATGTTCCTCGAATAAAACACACTATCTCCTGATTGTGGATATTTTCCCAAGGGCTGTCCCCCAAATGCAGAATTCTCTCCCTCCTCATTTCTGCCTCCTGGCTTCCCGATTTCCTTTAAGCCTTAGTTAAAACACCACCTTTTGCAAGAAGCCTTTCCCAAACCCCCTTAATGTTAGTCCTACACTCTGTTGATTATTAGCCTTTATATATGTTCTATGAACATAGTTGTTTGCATGTTGCTTCCCCCATTAGACTGTGAACTCCTTGAGAACAATGATCATTTTGTCTTTCTTTGCCCCAAACGCAATGCAGGGCATGCACTAAGCACTTAATAAATGCTTACTGGCTGTCTTAATCAGGATTTTAATTTTCATCTGTTTATTGATTATTTGATTTATTGATTTACTTTGATCTCTAAGCCTTTCCTTGAAAGAGAGGCTTTCTATCAGGTCATCTAACCAAGAAAGAGTTAAAATAAAATCTGCCCCAATTCAGCTCCTATTTCCCTAGTAAGAAGCCCACAAGATGGTTAATTGTCAAGAAAAGGCTCTGTCTGGAGCAGGTTATGTGGCCTTCTAGTTTCCAATAAACTTGCTAATTAATTGCTTGCAGACATGAGCAGAAATAAACTTTTGCTGCTGCACATTAGCCCGAGGTGATGTAAGATTCAGAATTCTAGCAAGGGAGCTTTGAATCACACTTTCCTTGCTTGTTTTTTTTTTTTTTTTTCTCCCACATGCCTCCTTAGTTTCACCCTATTGACTTTCTGGAAACAGAAATATTCCAAAAGGGCAGCAGAGTGGTCTGGAGTTCAACCTTTTCTCATTCATGACAAACCCATGAACTCACTAGTGTGTATACTTTGGGCTTAGGAGGAACACTTCAGGGGATAGAGTTGAGACTCCTCATTTGTGTGCTATCTTTACTTCCTTTTTTCCTCCATACCTATTTATCCACCAGTCTATTAATCTGTTCATCTATACCTTCATAATCAGCCTTATCCAGCCTCCCAGAATCCCAGAAAGATGAAAGAGAGACCTCAGAGTTCAGCTAGTCTAACTCATCTCTGAATACAAATTTTCTCCACAGCATCCTTCAACAAGTTAGAATTGGGGTTCTTCACCCTTTGGGAGTTATGGAGCCCTTTGGCAGTGTAATGAAGCCTATGGATCCCTTCTCTGAATCATGCTTTTAAATGCATAAAATAAAGTACATAGGATTACAAGGGAAATCAGTTATATTGAAATATAGTTATCTATATATATGTATGTGTGTATATATTAATTATTATTATTATATTATATTGATTATATTATACTGATATAATTATTAATATATATATATATATGTATATATATATATATATATTAATCCATGAATCCTGGGTCAAAAGCCCTGAGTTAGAAGGATAGGCAGAATCTAATAAAATGAAAATTCATAGAAATAAGTGTAAAGTCCAATACTTGAGTTCATAACAAACATAAAACCCATTCATCTTTGCTTCTCCAGTGACCGGAGACCCACTCTTACCCTGGAGTGGAACTTTCCTAATTGGTGAATGAGTGAATTTAGCCCACAATTTCTAGCCCCGCTCTTCCTAACCATGTTACCCATTTTATCTAGTTATCTATTGCAGGCATCTCCAACTCCCCAGGTTCACTTTTCCTGGCTCCTACCACTTTCCACCTCTTACTCTAGAAACAGTAATCAAAGTAGTTCTACCATTAGTTCTGAAAAGGATATGACAGTCTTCTATCTTTTGGCTTTATTTGCCATCCCTATGACTCCCCTGCTCCAAACTCCCATCCCTGACCACCACTCCCTTATATGCGTTGTCTCCCCCTATTAGAATGTAACTCCCTAAAGTTGGAGCTGTCTTGCTTTGTGTTGGTTTCTACAGTGACTGACATAAAATAGGCACTTAATAAATGTGTTTTCATGCATTCACTACCTTCTGATTTCACTTTTGTACAAATTAGATTGTTGAGATTTTTTTTTTACCTATATCAAGTCCAAATATGCCTCTCACTATTGTTCCTAGCCTTTATCTCCAGGGCCAAGCAGAATGTCTAATCTCTCTTCAGTGTGACAGTCCTTCAAATACTTGTTTTCCATGTCCTCTTTCAATCTTCTCTTCCCTTGTTGAATATCCCTTGTTCTTTCAAATACTCCTTATATGATATGGTCTTAAGTGCCCTCTCCATCCTGTTCACTGTCCTCTAGTTTTGCAATGTACCTACCAAAATGTGGTGCCCAGAATTAAATAATACCATAGATGTGGTCTGATAAGGACAAAATACAGCAGGACAATGACCTTGCTTTTTCTAGATGTTATTCTTCTATTAATTCAGCCTAAGATCACATTATCTTTTTATTCAGTTGCCATGTTACATTATTCAATTCAAATAACATTTTAAACACTTATTATGTTCAAGGCATCTTGTAGTTCACAAAAAAAAAATCAAGAGGTTTTCATTTTTATTTTTTTGGTTTTTACACCAACCATTTTCTTGCTTGGTCTTCTCTTTCATATATTTGTGCAGTTTATTTTTTGAACCAAAATGGAGGACTTGACATTTATCCCTATTAAACATTCTCTTATTAACTTCTACCCATTACTCCAACCTGATGCGACCTTTTGGTATCCAAATTCTGTCATCCAGCATATCAGTTTCAGCTTTATGTCATTCTTAGATTTAATAAACATGTCAAACAATGCCTTCATGCAAGTGTCTGGTAAAAATGTCTAACGGAGCAGAGCCAAGAATATGTCTCTGGTGTACAACACTGGAAACCTCCCTCCAGGTCAGCATTGATTCATTAATTGGTTTAAATCATTCAACCAGAGTCATGCCAGGGGTATAGTACCTGTAACTTAATCTAATCTCTTTCCTCTATCGCTTTAGATGTAAGGATCCCAAATGAGCAAGGATATACCTTCTTCATTTTAAAACCAGCCTTTTTATTTAGGGGAATCCCCTCACATAGGAGATCATAGACTTTAGTACCTTAGAGAAAAGACTTCATTTTGCAGATAAAGAAACTGAGGTCTAAAAACTTAGGTGACTTGCCCATAGTTGCAGAGATAGTAAATAGCAAAGTCAGGATTTGAACTCAGATTTTTTTCTGAATTTTATGTCCAAAGAGTTTGAAGTGAGAGAATCTATTCTAGAAGAAGGGAGTCAAGACTCAATCTGAACCTGTTCCCAAAGTCTATAAATAGTAACAGCTTTGGGAAATTTGGTGTGAGTGGTTTAGGGGTGAGCCAGGTAGATACAAAGAGAAACAGGTAAGTAGATGTATAGGTTTCAACCTGAGGCTTGAGGGTACATCAAGATTGCTGTGTTTCCTGTGCTCTTGTTTTCCTTTTCCTCTCTTGGCTACCTAAAGTTAATAGCATCAGCTCCTATGGTAGAAGGGAGTACCAATGGGGGGCAGGCATAAGAGAAGCAGATACTAGACCTGGACTCCTTTCTTGGAACTCTGGTAGACACCTTGAAGCTGACTTGTAGAGTCTGGGGCTACAGAAGTAGGGACTGGCAAGACTAGGATGGAGATAAAGGGTTGGGGAGCAAAGGCTATGGACAAGAGCCAAAGGGTGTTGTTGGAGTTGTGGAAAATGGGGAGCCCCAGCACTATTTGTCAGTGCCCAGCTTGGCTCTTATCTCTTCCACTGCCTCCTTCCAGAGGACTTGCTTTACTTTCAGCTTTTAAAAAGCCGAATGAAATGAAAGCTAAACAGGTACAGAGAAGGGGGCTTGGAGAGGGTCACTGTCCTGGTTGCTCTTAGGCTTCCAGACCTGTGGGAGCTGTAAGGGATGATCAGAGGCTTTGCTGTAAAGCTTCCTCTTCCCCAAGACAATTAAAATTGTGCTCATCAAGTGCCATGGCTTCTTGATCCTAGACAACGTCACTGTGTCCCAGTGGATGGTGCAGTAGACCAGGTGTGGAGACACCTGAGGTCATGGCTATAGGATCATAAGTTAAGAGCTTATAAGGACCTGGGGGACTCTCTAGTCCAACCCCCTCATTTTATAAATGAAGAAACTGAGTCCCAGGAAGTTCAAATAATTTGCCCAAGATCACACAACTAGCAAATGTCTAAAGTGGGTCTGAACCCACCTCTTCTTGACTCCAGGTCCAGTGCTCACTCCTCTACCAAGATGCCTCTCGTCTCAACGGCACTGATGCCATCTTCTATTGACCTTGGGTAAATTTTATTTTCTCTCTTCACTTCAGTGTTGATCAATGTTTAATCTGGAAGGTTTCATAGGTCTAACGTAGAAAGGGACTTTAGAGGCCACTTGGTCCAACCCTCCTTTCTAAGATGAGGGAACTGAGATCTAGGAAGGTTAATAACTTGCCCAGAGGGAGGATTTAAACCCAAGTATAGGATTTGTATCTAGTAGAGAATATTATAGCTGGAAGGAAGCTTAGAGAGCATCTCATCTGATGCCCTCATTTTTTTATTAAACAGTTAATCTTTTTCCAATTACATGTAAAATTTTTTAACATTCATTTTTTTAAAATTTTGAATTCCAAATACTTTTCCTCCCTCCTTCCACTCCCCCCCATTGAGAAGACAAGCAATTTGATATAGATTATACAAGTGCAGTCATGCAAAACATATTTCCATATTAGTCATGTTGTGAAAGAAAACAGATAAAAAACCCAAGAAAATTGAAGAAAGCTTTAAAAAGTATGCTTTGATCTGCATTCAGACTCCATCAGTTCCTTCTCTGGGAGTGGGTAGTATTTCTCATTATGAATCCTTTGGAGTTGTCTTGGATCATTGTATTGCTGAGAATAGCTAAGTTATTCACAGTTGATCATTGTACATTATTACTCTTACTGTGTGCAGTGTTCTCCTGGTTCTGCTCATTTCATTTTGCATCAGTTCATGTATGTCTTTCCCGGTTTTTCTGAAAGCATCCTGCTCATCATTTCTTATAGTGCAATAGTATTCCATATGCTTCATATGCTTCAACTTGTTTAGCCATTCTCCAATTGATGGGCACCCCATCAATTTCCAGTTCTGTGCCATTACAAAAAGAGCTGCTATAAATATAAATATTTCTATATCTTTCTTTCTCTGCTTTTGCTCTTCCTGGTTTAGGTATCAGCATCATATTTGTGTTATTAAAGGAATTTGGTCAGACTCCTTCTTTCCTTATCTGTCCAAATAGTTTATATAGTATTAGAATTAATTGTTCTTTAAATGTTTGGTAAAATTCATTTGTGAATCCATCTACTCTCGATGACTTTTTGGTAGGGGGTTAATTGATGTCTTGTTCAATTTCTTTTTCTAAGATAGGGTTAAGTATTCTGTTCTGATCCCCTCATTTTACAGATGAAGAACCTGAAGCACAGAGTGGTTACATGACTTGCCTAATGTCACAGAGCTATTTAAAGGCACAGCCAGGACCAGAACCTCTCGTCTTGACACCCAGCATGGTGTTCTGTTGCAGCCAGCGGATTGTAGTGATTGTCAAATTGAAGATTCTTATCCAGCATCCTTGCATCCCTAGGGGGCCAAAGCTTACCCAGAAGAAGCTATGACAATCTGTTATACACTGGGCTCCTTCTTGGAATGATTCTGACATGAGTGGTGATGGGGCATCACATGGCATTTCAATTTAGCATACATGTATAGCATCTGGGGCATCTTAGTGGCACAGTGGCTAGAATGCTGGACCTGGACTCAGAAGACCTGAGTTCAAATACAGCCTCAGACAGTTACTAGCTGTGCAATCCTGGGCAAATCACTTGACCCCATCTGCCTCTGTTTCCTCAACTGTAAAATGGGGATAATCATAGCACCTGCCTCCCAGGGTTGTTGTGAGGTTCAAATGAGCTAGTATCTGACAGCACCTGACACATAGTAAGCATTGTAGAAATATTAGCCATCATCATCTTCATCATTAACACTATTATTATTTTCTATCTGGTAGTTACTCATTGTCAGAGATATGAATACTAAAAGCAAATAGCTTCTTCCCTAATGAAGCTTCTATTGGGAAGATAAAACATGTATAAAGACAAATATAAGGTAGATGGCATAGTGGATAGAGTGCTGGGCCTGGAGTCAGGAAGACCTGAATTCAAATCCCGTTTCAGACACTTATTAGCTGTGTGACCTTGGACAAGTCACTTAACCCTCTTTGCCTCAGTTTCTTCACCTGTAAAATGAGCTGGAGAAGGAAATGGCAAACCACTCCAGCATCTTTGCCAAGAAAACTCCAAATGGGGATCATGAAGATCATGAAATGACTGGACAGCAACAATGAAAATATACAAAATAACACAAAGTAATTTGAATGTCAGACAGGACTAACAACTGGAATGGCCAGGTGGTGGCAGTGGCATCTTTCCAGAACTGGCCACGTTTACATGATACCCCAGCCCATCATTCTCATCTCCAGTGATGTGATTGAGCGTGGCAGTGATGCCCGTGGTAGGTGCGTGATGTGGCTCATGGGTGCGTGACTCATCCTTCCCTTTCCTCTCTGTAGGTACCAGGCTACCGCCAAGAGCGTGTGGAGAAGGGCCTGAAGCTCTTTGCCCAGCTCATCAACAACAAAGTGTTTTTACTGTCCTTCATCCGCACCCTGGAGTCCCAGAGGAGCTTCTCAATGCGGGACCGGGGCAATGTGGCCTCGCTCATCATGACGGTCCTGCAGAGCAAGCTGGAGTATGCCACAGACGTGCTAAAGCAGCTACTGGCTGACCTCATTGACAAGAACCTGGAGAGCAAAAACCACCCCAAACTACTACTCAGAAGGTAAAGGGTGCAGGGAGGGAAATAACCAAAGGAAGGTGGGGGAGGGAGGGTCTCTACCCCAACCTAGACCCCACCAAACCTTCCGGGGATGACTTAACCTTTTACCTGCCTAGAGGCAGAAGACAGGGCGAGGTGACTTCTGGGCTCATTTCACGTGTGTCCACTCAGACAGTGTGTGACTCCCTGTCTCATTCTTAAGCATGTTTCTTAAGAAAGCTCTGATCTTGAAGACAGAAGACCTGAATTCAAGTCCAAGGTCCAACAGCTACTAGTTTATTACCTGTGTGACCCTGGGCAAGTCAACTACTGAGCCTCAGTTTCCTCATCTGTAAAATGGGGATAACGATACTTGCCCAAAAAGCGCTTTGAAAACCTTAAAGTATGTTATGAATGTAGTACTCTTTCCTCCCTTTTGTTTTTGTTCATCTCTTTTTCATTTCATTTATGTGCCCTCTGGCTATCCTCTGACACCATTGAGCTTTTCCTCTCAAATTTTCCTTATTGTAGAAGCTTAACATTTTAGATTCTCAGAGGACCTTCTGTGGTTGTCTAGAGACCTTTCCCCTTCAATCAAGAATATTACACGTCTTTTCACAGAATCACAAGTTAGAGGAGAAAGGGGCCTTAGAGATTGCTGTTGTTCACTCGTTTCAGTCGTGTCTGACTCTTCATGACCCCATTTGTGGTTTGGGGTTTTTTTTGGCAAAGATACTAGAGTGGTTTGCCATTTCCTTCTCTAGCTCATTTTACAGATGAGGAAACTGAGGCAAACAGGGTTAAGTGATCTGCCCAGGGTCACACAGCTAATAAATATCGGAGGCTAGATTTGAACTCAGGTCTTCCTGACTCCAGGCCCCATGCTCTATCCACTGCACCATCTAGCTGCCCCACTTAAAGTTCATCTAGCACAGTTATTTCGTCTTACAGATTAGGAAACTGAAGCACAAAGGAAAATTAACCCGAGATCAAACAATAAATAAGTTGTAGGGTCAGGATTTAAGCTCTGCTCCCCCAACTCCAAACCTAGTGTTCTTTTTAGTTAAGAATCTATAGTATTTTTAAACATTCTAGAGAAGGAAATGTCACATTAACCCTTGGTCACTTGCCCCTTTCTCATATCTAAGAAGTTCTGGTTTACATTGGATTTAAAGCCTTTCCATTGCAACTTGTTCAATATATTTCTGAAAGTAAGCTCCTTGAGGGCAGGAACTGTCATTTTTGATCTTTTTTTTTTTAATTCAGCACATTACACAGATCCTTACACACAATGGGTACATTAATAAGTATTTGTTCAATTGAATTAGCCTGCACTTTACCATGTAGCTGAGAACTCCACACATGAGCAAAAGTGAAACTGGGTGAGATAATAGGTGAAAACTTGTGCTCATTTCCTACAGTTCATACCTCCTCTGAAATAATCATAATTTGACCACTGGGTCTCTCTTTGCCATGACACCAGGCACCCTTGAAGATAGTGTTAAAGTTTTCCCTTCAGCCTCCTTCTCTCCAGGCCAAACCGTCCATATTCCTCTCATTTCTACCCTTCCTCAATTCCTACTTCAAATCAGCCAACAAGAAATTATTGATCTCCATACTTTATAATAGCAAGAGATAACATTTATATTATAAGACTTCAAAGTTGGCAAAGACCTTTGCATATATCATCTCATTTGATTCCCCACAAACAAATCTGTGATGTAGGTACTATTGTTATCCTCATTTTGCAGATGAGGAAACTGAGGCACAGAGAGGTTAAGTGATTTGCTCCAGATGTCACCAAGCTAGTGTCTGAGGCAAGATTCAAACTCAGGTCTTCCTGACTTTAAATCCATTACTCTTGCTACCAAGCACTTAGTTGTCTCTGACTTACCTCTGTCAGTCTATTTAATTAATGTCCTTGCATGTCTGCTCCTCTGTTAATAACTCCAGGTTTTCTTCTTGGTTTAGCAAACAGGTTGGGATTTCAGAAAAGATTCACTTTAAGATCTTGCTGCACTGGGCAAAACCTTGCATAGCATCAGGAAGCAGGCTTGAATTGGGACAATCCTGCTAATTTGGGAGCAGAAACAGAGGAAAGCGCTTGCACAAGAGATCATCTTGATTTTTGTTTTACTTTCACCAAATGGCCACCCACTGCCATAATTCTAGGGTTTTCACTGCCTAGCTAAGCTCCTACTGTCAGTTTTCCCATGTCATCTCTCTCTGCATCTGTGTATCTCCCATTTTCATTGACAGCTCACTTTCCTCCAACACCTTCTCTGCTTCTGACTTTGCTGATTCTTGTCTTCCTTCTTTTTTCCTGGCCCCCTCTCCAGTTCCACGTTTTCTAATTCTTCCCTCCCTTTTTTCTCTATCTCTGCTCCCAAATGCCCTCCCTTTATTCTGGTATCTTGGCATTTTCTCTTGGCCAATGCACCTTTAAAGTGTCCATGGCCATATATGGACTTGGCCACCTTTCCCTAGTGCTCCCCCATGAGCATAGCTGAGGTCTGAATTCTGTCCACCCCAAATGAAATCAACAGAAGTAGAGCCCTCTGGCATTTAGACATTCAGGAGAATGTACAGGATACTTGGAGTCAGAGGACTCATATTCAAATCCTGGTTTAGCGACTTTTCATCTGAGTGACCTTGGGCAAATCTCTTCACTTCTTCAGGGCTCAGTTTCCCTTTCTGTAAAATGAGAAAGCTAAATGCCTTCTAAAGACTCCTTCCAGAGCTACATCCGTGGGCCTATGATCTTATGAAAAGGGAATCGGTATTACACCTTTTGCCTCTGGGAGTCAGAATAAAAAAGCGAATGAGTTTAACCTAAAGCATTGAATTAGGCTTAGAAGAGAATTTTCTGGTCATAAAAATGGTTCAACCCTGAAATGGTTTCCCAAGAGATGTTCTGGTGTAGCCATCTATGGAAGCCCCTCAATATTTTTTCTCTTCCCAGGAATGGTTCAGGTTTGGCATTGTCTTGGTGTAAAAGGGTAGATTAAGTGATCTTTCAGTATCTCTATAAGACCTGGGTGTCTTTGAAGTGGGGCTATAACTTGACTTTTAGGGCCCGGCGTGTTTGGTCCATCCATACTGCTATCCTGTACCCCATCCCTGCTATCCTATAGATAACCAAAGTCCAGACTGTTATTTCATACTTTCCTTTATGCTGTCAAAAGGAAATAGGAGGGCTAGTAATGATCTATCCATCAGCCCTCCTCCAGATTTTCATTCTTTTCCCCCCAAAAAGGGCAACCAATGCCCTCTCTCATGCCCCATCGATGTTCCACTCTGGAACACTGCACTGCCCCAGCCTTGTGAGAAGAAATTGGCCACATGGAGATAGGAGGTCTTGGAACTTGTGCATACGTTATAGTCACAGGGTTTGCATTACGGACACATAACAGCTGCGTAACACTCAAACATGCAACTAATGGGCCACATTGCAGCCCAAACATGATTAAAATGTAATTGGAAAATATTTAACAAAACAAAGAAAAATACAATAAAACAGATAATATTATATTTTAAAACTAAGTCAATATGCAGCCATCAGGGATCCTTATTTATGGATTAGTGGTCCCCACTTCTATTTGAATTTGATACCCCTGGCATAGTGGATAGGGCAATGGCCTTGGAGTTACGAGGACCTGGATACCAGTGCTACCTCTGATAATGTGTGACCCTGGACAGTTCACTCAACTTCTTTGTCCCTCAGTTTCATTCTCTGCAAAATGGGGAGGGGAAGATTAGGCTTACTTCCCTCTGAGATCCCTTTCAGCTCTAAATCTGTGATCCCATTAAAGTCATAAACCCACCAGTTTCTTTCTCTATGGTCCCAGTGAGACTAACCAAATGCCTTTTCCCCTTGTCTTGCTCTGACTTTTTTCCCTGGGGCTGGGACATAGGACGGAGTCAGTGGCTGAGAAGATGCTAACCAACTGGTTCACTTTCCTTCTCTACAAGTTCCTGAAGGTAAGGGGGATGGGCATCTGGATTATTTCACAGGAGCCTGATAACCCTTCACTAATATTTCCTGCCTTTGTGCTTTGTCCTCTACATTCTCTCTAATCCCTGCCCCACTCACTCCAGCCCATCTCTGTTTGCCAACCCTATGCCCACAATGGCCCAGCTTTCACCAGGAAAGGGACAGACTGCCTCCTGACACAAAGGGGATCTACCCCTGAACACCAAAGAAAACAAAGCCCTTGGAGGCTCATGGCAATGATTCTGAAAGGATGCATCACAGTCTATTAGTGTGCCCCGAGTTTCACTAGGTGTGCCCCAAATTATATGGAACTTAGGGTCACAGTGCCAAGTATATGAGTGATCCCTTAGTGCACTGATTCGGGGGGGAAGTTTTATAACTTTTCTAAAGCTAGAAGACAGAAGAGAAAAGCAGAGACAGAAAAGAGAGAAAGAGGGAGACAGAAAAACCCAGTCATTCCCTCCTGGCTGCTTTCATACTTGGAAAGAGGAACATAATGGAAGTCCCTGAAAGGTCGTGACTATGAATCCTAGGACCATATTCCCATTTTCAGCTAAGAGCAGCACTTCTAATGTTCTCCTTTACCTCCTCCTCCTCCTCCTCCTCTTCCCTCTCAAACCCCCTCTACCACTTCTCTCCCACCTCAG
>NW_020954648.1:1701991-1761252 GCF_900497805.2 Vombatus ursinus | reverse complement strand
CTAGGCCATGCATTCATTGCCTGAGACGCACACAGCAGCTCCAGTCATCACAACTATCTTCTCTTCCATAGGAATGTGCCGGGGAACCCCTCTTCTCCTTATTCTGTGCCATCAAGCAGCAGATGGAAAAGGGTCCCATCGATGCCATCACTGGGGAAGCCCGATACTCCTTGAGTGAGGACAAGCTCATCAGGCAGCAGATTGACTACAAGACCCTGGTGGGTGTCTGCAGGAAGCTTCCCCCACCCCAAGCTACCTAATGATTGTCTCCATTTGGTACTGCTAGAACAGAGCGCGGGGTGGGTCAAGAAGGGTGGTAGCCAAAGGATCGTGTATTTAGAGCTAGAAGTGACCTTAGAGATTATCTACTCTGTCAATTTACAAATAAGAAACTGAGATCCAATGAGCTATAATGACTTTCCAAGGCTATGTAAATATTAAAGTGCAGAGCTAGAATTTGAACCCAGATCCAAGGGGCAAATTGTAGATGAAGAAGTCAGAGAAGTAACTAAGAAAAAAGCCCAACATGTCCCCAGACCCACTGACTCTTTAAAAAGGAGGCTCATAGTATCATAGCTCTGGAGGGGACCTCTAACATCTTGAGGTGGCAGCGAGCTCAGTGGTTATATAATCCAATTTCCTTATTTTACAGGTGAGGACGTGAGGTCGAGGGAGGTAAAGCAATTTGTCTGGGGTGACACAGCTAGCAAGTATTTGAGATCAGATTTGAACCCAGGTTTTCCTAACTGCAAATGCAATCGCCTCTCCAGTTCGTAATAGATCAGTGGGAGTGGGCACAGTGTAAGAGTGGGAAGGAGTGTCATGAAAGGGAAGTCACTGAGACAAGAACTGTGGTCTTGTGATTTGCAGTCTTACATTTCTGCCCGTAAGTCCCCAATCCCATGTGTCAGACACAAAAGTGACCGGGGCTACAGACATGGGAAGTGCTTTCTCTGTCTGTCTGTGTCTGTGTTTCTGTCTCTCTCTCCCCTTTTGGGGTCATTTTCCCACTCATATATACCTAGGATATTTCTGCAGAAAGAGCATGGCTATAATTTATCTCCTGCTCCTCCTACTCATAGACCAGGTCATCACTATTTCTGTATACAGGGAGAAGAAAGAGGAAAAACTGAAAAAGGAGAGTGAGGCTAAATAAAGAAGAGAGGGAGAAATAACCCTTAGGGGAAGGGAGAGAGAGACACAGACAGACACAGAGAGAGACAAGAGACAGAGAGACACAGACATGGAGAGAGAGAGACAGACAGAGAGAGTTAAATAAAAATGAAAGAGGAGTGAGGAAAAACAGAAGGCAGAGATTTAGCCTAACAGAAACTCCTCCCACCCTACCCCCCTTTAAGGTTCATTCCAATACTCTGATTCTCAGGCGATCCTGCCAACCAGTCCCCAAAGTATAAGCTCACAGTCCCCAAGGTGGGCTAGGGAGACAGTAACAGCTAGCCCTGAACAAAGCCCCTCTCTTCTCGATGGGAATGATTTGATGCTAATCAGCTTTTCCCACCCCCATCTTCAGAAAGCCCCATGAATCCCGATAGGCATCTTAACAGATTTACAGGGATTGGCTTGGCTGATGAGGATTCAGAGCAGCAGCATGTGAATAAGGCCACTGCTTCCTCACAGTCACTATCTGCTAAAGAAGAGACTTTAGAAGCTCCTATTTAAAAAGGGGTGGGGGAAACCTTCCAAAAATAGAGACCTGAATAGATTTCTTAATGAGACAGAACTACTGTTCAAGTGTGTCTCCTGTCTGTTCGTTCTCTCTCTCTCTCTCTCTCTCTCTCTCTCTCTCTCTCTCTCTCTCTCTCTCTCTCTCTCTCTCTCTCTCTCTCTCTCTCTCCCCCCTCCCTCTCTCCTTCTCCTCCTCCCTCTCTCCCATCTCCTTTTCCCCCACATCAGATCAATGTTGAATCCAATGAAATGAGTTCTATTAATATTTTGTCCCTAAATGGTGATACATTTTATTTCTGGAGAAAGACCATTGTTAGACTATCAAGTCCAATGTCAGGCTCTGTCACATACAAAGGACATGAAAAACCTAAGTATGTCAGGGGAACTCAATGAAGAAAGGGTCATAGGAGCAGATATTGGGACCTAGAAGTCATCCAATTCAGCCCCAAATTTTTTACAGTTGAGGGAACTGAGATGCCAGGGACTCATCCAAGTTAAGTGAAAGTGGCAAAAGTCACTGGACTCTCTGACTCCAAAATCAGCCTTCTTTCAACTGAACCATGAAGAAGGGTGACATTAATTGAAATGGAGAGGTCTGGAAGGGCAATTTAAATCAGTGGAAGGATATTACAGTGTACTGAGTGTGAGGTGCACTTCCATCCCCAGTAAAGAGAGAGAAAATGTCCTTAGATGGCATCAGAAGGGATTTAGAAAAACCCTCCAGAAAGAAGGTTTTTTAATCTAAGGAAGATAGCAGGAGAATCTGGAAGTCACTGGCACTTGATCAAGTAGCCTGAGATGGCTTGAAGATAGACCTGCC
This sequence comes from Vombatus ursinus, assembly GCF_900497805.2. Classification (NCBI taxonomy): domain Eukaryota; kingdom Metazoa; phylum Chordata; class Mammalia; order Diprotodontia; family Vombatidae; genus Vombatus; species Vombatus ursinus. Next base: position 1,758,746 of record NW_020954648.1, on the reverse strand, counting down.
TAAGACATGAGGTAGGACTGTAGGAAAAGGAGAGCACGAGACACACGTATCTATCAGCGTCATTACTTACAGGTCACACATCTTAAATAGTTGCTGGTTGAGTAAGAGGCAGATTAGAAGACCCTCCTAGTCCCACAATTTCAAGGACTTTATAAACTAGGGATGTCCTCTAGCCCCTGATGAACTGTTTTTAGAGAGAGATGCCTCTCCACTGGGCACTACGGCAGGACTGTTATCGACCTTGATGCAGTCAAGAGCACTGTCTTTCTGACTGTGAGCAGATGGGTTGCTTAACATCCCTCTGGGACAGTATGCCTTCAGGAATCCCCACTGTGCCATCCAGAGCCAAGGCAGAGTTTTGACGTAGTTCTATATAGGGCAGAAGAGAGATTGGGCTCCTGTTTCTAGGCTTCCTTCCTCTCCCTTCAGTCAAGAGTTCATAATCCTGAAGTCTACAAAGAGACAGACTTCCTAGCTACATTCTCTAACCCAGATCTTGTGATTTTGACAACAGGCATGGCCAGAAGATAAGCACGGGCATACAGAAATCATGTTTCAGTAGGCATAGGGTCATAGAATCAGAGCTGGAAGGGCCCTTAGTAGGGTCTAACTAATCTAACTTCCCTCATTTTGCAATGCTGAGGTCATTCATGTGGTAAGAGATAGAGCCCAGATCCTCTCCCTCCAAGGCCAGCCTTGTACCCCAGTGCTTCCAGTTTGAGATAAGAGCTTGAAAATTTGGGAGGGGAGTGGGTATCATGGAGAAGGCATCTTTTCAAGGTTCAAGGAGCCTTCAGCCTAGCTAGCCAAGTCTTGCAGAATGAACACATGGTCCTGAGCTCTTTCCCATTTTCAGGACAAGGATTTAGTTTTATAGTTTTTAAGAGGTTTCTATTTATGTGTGTGTGTGTGTGTGTGTATGTATGTATGTTTTCCTCTTTCTTAATGTAATAAGCATGTTACCACATGAGCTCAGTGCAACAGTCTGGTTACTAATGAAAGGCAGATATCAAGGAATTGAGGTCTTAATTGCCACCACATGCAGGACTGTTGCTATTGTCTGGCTCTAAAATCCAAATGTGACACTTGGGAAATAGATATTGGGGCAAATGAAAGTTCAGAGAAGCTAAGGAAAGGGGAAGAAAGCCCAGGGAGCAGAGGCCGAATGAGGCCAGGCCCATAGGAACAGCCTCCTGGGCCTTCCCTGGCATTTGCCATGGCCCAGCCTGTTTTCAGAGAGGCATTGGCTCTAAGTATCTTAGCCTCAGTCATGTCTGGCACAAGTAGGCTGCCAACAGCATAATTATTTCTGAGTTTCTGAGCAGTAAGAAGGTAAATCCTAGAAGCAGGACAGGACCACCCTAGTAACTAAAGAGAAAATAACGTGAAGATTTGATCATTGGGGGTCTTTTTCATGTGCTCGTAGACTGGTTCCAAAGACAGCAGTTGAGTCAGATAATGACCTGTATTCATACACAAAACTAGTCATGGACAGATCCAGGAATAGAGCACAGATAGCCTGATCTTGCATTTTTAAAGGGCATCTTTTATTTTTAAAGAGCGTGCTAAGTACTTTATAGATTGATCACATGCTGATCAGACAAAAAAAAAAGGAAGCCAAAAAGCTGTAACAAAACCTGAAACTTGAGGAATATTTTGAACGAACAGTGAAATTTCCTAATTTGTGTGAGGTCCTACTTATATGTTGCTGTTGTCATTACCAAATCAAAGAGTGGCTTAGTTAGGGGTGGTGAATGATGAGCGTACACATTCCCAAGTATGTGTTTGTGTTTGTGTATATTGGCGTCTGGTGCTCCCTCTCCATATTCCACAAACTTGGATTTCGGCCTTAAATGGAATAATCAGGATTTTAATGAGTTTGTCCTGGCAGGAAAATGGGCAGCCAGCTCAGTAAGTGAAATTTTCAAAAGAAAGGGAGAGACAGATAAAGTGAGAGAGGGATGGAAACAGAAACAAAGAGACTCATGGAGGGAGGAAGAGAAGGAAGGAAGGAAGGAGTGGGGAGGGAGGGAGGAATGAGAGAGAGGAGAAGAGGGGAGGGAAAGGGAAGGAATTAAGAAAGGGGGAGAGAGAAGAGAGGAAAAAAAAAACACACAGAGAGAAACAAGGAAGACTCTCCTGAGAAGTCATATATTCTTACCATACCAAAGAGGGAAGGGTGGTGAGCTCGACAGGGAAAAGGGGAGGGGGACAAAAAATCAAGATGACGTCTCTTCCTCGATTTCTCCCCCTATATGGCTCCAGACCCTCTGAGGCAAGAGTAAGAGGGAAAGCAAGGTCCTTGTGTGAAAGTGGGAGGAAACCCACAAAAGGAGACGAGGGTATGCACCACTCTCTCCTTTTCTCTGAGAAACCCTCTTCCATGCGCCCTTTATGCCTCTTCTCACCCCAGGTCTTAAGCTGTGTCAATCCAGACAATGTCACCAGCCCTGAAATCCCAGTGAAGATCCTCAACTGTGACACCATTACCCAGGTCAAAGAGAAGATCCTGGATGCCATCTTCAAGAATGTGCCCTGTTCCCACAGGCCCAAAGCTGCTGATATGGATCTGGGTGAGTGAGCAAGGAGTCTGCCCCTCAGGGCAAGGTCCAGGAGAGAAAAGTTTCTAAAAATGCCTTCATGCTGCTCTCCTCAACAAAAGTATTCAGGCACAGGTTTAATGATCATCTCTCAGGGCTGTAGATAGGAGCCCTGACTTGGTTAGGAGGTTGGACCAAATGGCCATTTCCAACAACAATCTTCTATGAGTCTACAATGCATGGTAGGAGGAGAAATGCTGGGATCCAAATTAGAGAAGTTTAGAGCTGAAAGATCCTTAGAGATCCTCTAGTCTAGTCTAATCCCCTCATTTTACAGGATTGTGATGGAAGCAAGACTAGAAACAGCAGAAGTGAATTAATTGTTATTCCAGACCAAGGATTTTTAACCTTCTTTGTGTCATGGACCTCTTTGGAAAGCTTGTGAAGCCTATGGAACCCATCTCAGAATAATGGCTTTAAATTAGTAAGATAAAATATATAGGATGCAAGAGAAACCAGTTGTATTAAAATAAGTTACCAAAATAGTTATTTAAAAAAAAATTTCCCAGACCCTCTGTAATCTATCCATGGACCCAGTCTGTGGACTACAGATTCAGAACTTCTGCTGTAAGGAGACGTGGAACAAGAGAACTATCCTCATGTCCTGTCCTGCTGTCCCCAGAAGTAACAGAGCTGGTGAGTGGTGGTGATGGGCAAGAGGAAAACAGCAGATGTTGTGTGACAGGCTCGCCTGATGCAAGTCTTAATTACCTCCATCATTTATTGAGCATCCTCACCAGTAGGATTGAAAGAGACAAAGAGTGATGGAAAGCAGGAAGGAGTCTAGGTAGCAATGACACGGTAGATAATGTGCTAGAGACTGAGTTATGAAAATTGAGCTCAAATTGTTCCTCTGGCATCCCATGACCATGAGCAAATCACTTAACCTCTGTAAATGTCAGTTTCCCCCTCTGTAAAATGGGGATAAGTCTTGTAGTAACTACCTCATGGGGTGGTTAAAAGGCTCCAGTGAAATAATGTATGCAAAGTGTTAGGTAAACTATAAAGCCTTGTATAAATGCCAGTTATTACTAGATTGATGTTTTCCAAATGATGGCCCTGGGCCAATCTGTGGTCCTCACTCTCGTCCCTGTCCATGCTCCCACCCTTTCTCCTTCCCCTTAGTTTTATCTCTACCAACACTGCTGAACACCTGAAGGATCTGGGTCAATGAGAATGGACAAGAGAAAAAATGAGAGATGGCAACTTTCAGGGGAGCAGAGCTTGGATATTTACTTGAAGTGGGTCTATGAATAGATTGCACAGCCTGCATAAGCACAGCTCCATTATGTGCAAATAATATAAAGATGTGGTCCACCTGAGTGTTTCATGCAGCAGGGTAGAGTGTCGCTGAGGGAAATACCAGTCTGATTCCTGATAGAGGTGAACATCAGTCTTCATGCTTATCTTGGGTGGGAGGCATCAGGGAGGGGGGGAAAGGAGGTTAATGTTGGCAAAGAAATATAGAAAGAAGAAGCAAGACAAATCCCCAACAGATGTCCCTCTGACCTTCAAGTGTACTTCAACTAAGCTATCCAATTCAAATGCGTAATTGTGATCCGGGAGTCAGAAGACCTGGATTCAAATCCTGCCTTCAGTGTTACCTAGCTGGGCATTTCATATCTCTGAGAGTCAATTTCTTCATCTGCAAAATGGGGATAAACAGCTACTTTGCTCTGCCTACTTTATGGAGGTGTTATGGGACAGCAAACCAAGTGTTTTTTGGAAGCTGCAGAGCTCGATACAAATGAAATATGTTACTGCTATTATTTTCTAAGATCATATACTTATAGTAAGTTTTACAGTGGAAGGGAGCCTTTGAGATTACGTGAGGTAGTACTCCTGAGGCAGCCAGTGATGTGGTAAGTAGATTACTGGACCAGGAGTCAAAAAGACTTGAATTCAAACCTGGCCTTAGACACTTAACTTGGGCAAGTCACTTAACCTCTGTCTTGGTTCTCCTAACCATAAAACAAAGATAATGATAGCGCCTACCTTTCAGAATTTTTGCAAGGATCAAATGCAATAATATTTGTAAAAGCACTTAGCACAGTGTCTGGCACATAGTAGGTGCTTAATAAATGCTTGTTTCCTTCCTCTCTCATTTACCGATGAAGAAATTGAGGCTTAGAGTGGTAAAGAGATTTTGACTTATCCAAGGTCTAATAGCCATTTATTGGCAGAGGCAGCAGTAGAACCCGGATCATCAAGCTTTCAACCCCATTGTTCTTTTCACTGTATTACACTGCCCCCAAAATTTAGGGAAGGAGTTTGAGCTACCTTTCCAATAACTCATTTTTAATCTCTAAAGTTCAAATTCAAAAGGATCAAATGAGATAATATTTGTAAGGTGCTTCCTTAGCACAAATCCTGGCACACAGGTACCAGAGAAATGCTTATTCCCTTCTCTCTTTTTTGAAATTGACCTATGATTTCATTGATATATGTAACTACCAGGTAAAGAAACTCCCTCTCCCCATGTGTATGTGTGTGTATATATATATATATATATATATATATATATATATATATATACCTTCTTTGCAGCTTATCATCTTAGAGAGCTGCTTGGGACCCCTGAGAAGTAAAATGACTTGCCCTGGGTCACATATCTGGTATGTGTTATAATAACAATAACTAGCATTTATATAATGCTTTCATTTGTGCAAATTGCTTTAAATATCTTATCTCGTTTGATCCTCACAACAACCCCTCAAGGTAGGTGTTATTATTATCCCTGAATTTTAAAAGCAACAGAGGAAGTGCATAAGAGAGACCAGTGGAGGGTAGAAGATGGAATGGAGCAGTAGTGATGATGTCAATGTCAATTTCAGTGTAATGTCAATTCCTCTCCCATCACGCTGTCCTTGGAGTGAATTGATATGTTCACAGGTGTCTGTCCTGCCTAGAGCCCTTGCTGCTCTAAGACTTGTGGGTCTCTACATGTAGAGTGTGCACCCAAAATGAAGACATACATGAGAAAGCCATGATCAGATCCAGCCTAGAGCTGCCCATCTGAATTGTGGTGCTTGAGCTTATCCCCAATCTCCCTTCTCCCTTACACTTATTCCATAGGGAAGGCCTCTGGACGCAAACTGAAGTATATAACATGTAACCATACAAAAATCAAGGTTCTTAAGTCCTATTCCTTTTCTTCTCTTACCTGTGGAAACTGGAAGAGGGCCCTTCCCTTTTCTCATCTGCAAAGGATAGATGGTAGTGTCCCTATATCAAAGGATGATATCATTTAAGAAAGGGAAATCCACATAATTTAGGTTTATTTTTAAATATTTATTTTATTTCATTTAATAAGCATTGATTTCCTCTCCTTCTCATCTCCCCCCCCATAGGAAAAAGAAAAACTAAGCCCTTGTACCAAATATGCACAGTCAAGTAAAACACTGTCCCACATTTTTGTTGTTGTTCAGTCATGTCTGACTCTTCTTGATCCCATTTGAGGTTTTTTTGGCAAAGATACTGGAGTGGTTTGCCATTTCCTTCTCCAGCTCATTTTACAGATGAAGAAACTAGGGGAAAGAGGATTAAGTGACTCACCCAGGGTCACACAGCTAATAAGTGTCTGAGGCCAGATTTGAACTCATGTCTTCCTGACTCCAGGTGTGGGTGCTCTATCCAACGTGCCACCTAGCTTCCCACATTGGCCATGTTTAAAAAAATCTGTTTCATTCTCTGTTCCTCATTTCTCTATCAGGAAATGACTTCTCTTATTTTGCAAATGAAGAAACTGAGGCCCAGACAGATAAGTGATTTGCCCAGACTTGCTTAGGCTCAAACCAATAGCATTTCTTGCTACATCAAGGTTTGGTATAACTGTGTTAGAGTGGCCATTGATGCAATTTTTATAGCCCTGGTCCTGACAGGAAGTATTATTCTACTGTTAAATGATACCAGCAACACATAAATTCATTAGCAAAAGCATTTAATTAAGATACAAAACAACATAAATAATAAGGAATATAAATAACGCTGCCAATCCTGTGCCTACTTAGCTCTGTTTTTTAAACCTCCTTCTTCCTGATAGAACCATGGTAAGGTAACCCAATTGTTGTGGGAAACATATTCCAGAGAATTTCTCCTAATAAGCAAAACTCTCTCTCCCCAGCATTTTGAGAAATGAGGTCCTTAGATCATGGTTAGTCATGTCCAGTGCACAAAGATAGTTGGGGCAAAGCTAAGACTAGAACCCAAGTCTCCTGACTCCCTGTCTTCCATTCTTTCCATTATACATCTTCTACCTCAAACCAGAATGTTAACAAAAGCAATGAGCTAGTCTGGGCTTCTTAGGAAGGAGATAAACTGGCAACTGTGGGGGAAAAAATCTTTGTGGAAATCCCTGAGTTTTCCTTTGAAATACTTTCTTCTTCTTACTAGTAAAGGTCATGATGGTAAAGGACAATGGAAACACCACTATATTTGTAATCAGAGAACTGCAAAATCCTACTTCTCTTACTGATTACTTCTGACACTGGGCAAGTCATCAGATCATAGATCATAGCTTTCTAATCTAAAATGAGACCTTAGAGGCCATTTGTCAACTTCCCCCACTTTATAAATGAGGAAACTGAGGCACAGAAGGTTAAATGATTTGCCCAAGGTCTCGTGATAAGTTAAATCAGAGGTGGGATTCAAATTCAGCTCTTCCTACTCTAGTGCTCTTTCCATTCCACCCAGAAGCCTCATATATATGGCATTTAATCTCTCTGAGCCTCAGTATCCTCATAAATAAAATGCTTGAACCGGAAGTCCTTTGTGGTCCCTTCTAACTTTAAATCTGTGATATGATCCTATGATCTGGATTCAACCCCCAACTCTGCTACTCACTGCCTTGTGTAAAATAAGGAAGTCAGACTAGACTCTTTCTAATATCTTCCCCTACTCTGAATCCTCTGATCCTATGACAAAGGGTAGCTAAGAAAGCAGTAGGTATTGCAGGCAATTACATAGTTGCCCAGCCTTGAACTTGTAAGCGATGCAAGATCTCCTGAGCCGCATTAGTGGGTGCTTAATGTACAAACTTTTCTGCGAATAGCACAGGGGAGATGTTTCCTGGACATTTTGGTCCATGCTAGTCACAAGAGAACAAAAATACACTTGGTTTTCTCGGGAGAGATCATTTTGTGGTTAGCACAAATTGTTTCTCCACAGCACAGCTGAGATTTTTTTTCTAAGCTGGGCTTTCTCCCAACTCCACCCAGAAATACCAGAGGGATCAGGAGGAGGAGAGAGAGGGCTATTGATTTTATTTATTTATTTACCTTTGGAAAGTTGTTCCTGATTAAAAAGCCTAGGGGCACAACCTGACAAAGCAGATTGTTAATGAAAAGATGTAAGATGTCCTCTCTCAAAACATCCAGAAGGGAGAAAGTAGCATCCTTAGGGAGAGTTGCTGCTTCCTCATGCCACCCCAGAGTGGGACAGCCAGGCTTGAGAGCCAGAAGAGAGTCAATAGTGGATACACTGCTCTTGATGTCCTATTGGTTTATTTCAGTTGGGCACATCATTTGGGGAGCAAGCATCGCTATGTCCTCCCTCCCCCTAGCTTGCCTGACAATGTTGAGATTTAATTACATGATCCAGCTATCACCACAAGAAGATCTCCTTGCTTGTTTCAAAGAGAAAGGTTGAGTGGCCCAGTCATGCATGTTACTGGAGAAAAATCCGTCTATAAGCCTGGCACATAATAGGTGCTTAAGAAATGTTTATTGATTGACCATACATAGTAGATGCTTAGTAAATGGTGAATGAATAAACTTGGAAATATCAGAGCCCAATAATATGTGTCACAAAGGAATAGAGTTGAGAAAGGGAGGCTGTTGGAATTGGAATTAATATCCAAGTAGACCTCATCCTTCTGAAACTTCACTCCTAACATATATAAAATGTTCCAAAAATCTTAGTGCTTTTAAGCCTTTAAGTTTTAATAGCTTAAAACACCACTAAAACTTTTGGGACACTCAAAATGCCATCCTAGGAAGGGATTCTAACCATAATTTGGGGTGTCCAAAAGTGGAATGGGCTGCCTCCAGAGGGAATGACCTTCCTCATCCCTGAAGGTCATCAAGAGAAGACTGGTTGAACACTTGGCAGGAACTGCATTGCTGAGGTCCCTTCTGATAACAAGATTCCTTAAATGATTGGTCAAGTTCCTCCCTACCTAACCATAAGCATGTCTTGCTGAGAGTAATTTCCCATCTCTCTGTTGAAGCCCAGTTTAGAGCTGCTCCAACAAACCTGATCTTCTCCCTGCCAATCACGAAAAACAGCCATAGTAACCACTCTCATTTGTATTGCCTTTTGTGGGTTTTCTCACAATAACCATTTGAAGCAGGCTGTGTAAACATTATTAGTTAGCCTCATTATTCAGAGGAGGAAACTGAGGCTTAGAGTTTAAATGGTTCACCTGTGTGAGCCTCTTAACTGCTAGCAAGGGGGTGGAAGAGGAGCCAAATAGGTGGGAGCATTCCACTCTTGCTGTGAAAACCTGAGCCGGGGCTTGCCTCTGACACAGCTGCACCTCCCATTACCCCCAACACCCCGACACTTGCTCCTCCCTCTACTGAGTAATCTCTCAGACTCTCCCCTTAGGATTCAGGCATCAGCCCTTCAGGGCTCCCAGCTACCCAAAGCAACAGCTGTTTGGGTGACATTGGAAAAATTCTCACCTAACCTCTGTCCCTCAGATCATCTCATACCTGGGGCAGGTATGTTATGAAGGCAGGTTCTACGCTTCAGGACAATGACCTGTAAGAGCCTCACCTCCTGTCTTTTCAATTTGAGTGGGTAGAGTGGGTCACCAGAGAAATAGGCATAGATAGATTGTGATCTGTACTGCAAATATCATTACATCATCTTTGGCCCCAAATCCAACCCTCTTCCAAACCTCCCTATTACTAAGGAGATGCCATCACCCTTCTAGTCTCCAAGATTTCCAACCTCAGAGTTAGCCTCATCTCCTTACTCTCTTATTCCCCATGCATTGCCAAATCTTAAATGTTTCTATATCTACCTCATAGTCACTTACATATTATATCCATCCTCATGCAGCCACTGCCCTAGTTCTGAACCACACTACCTCTCACCTGCATAATTGTAATAACCTTCTAATTGGTTTCACTTCCCCAAGCCTCTCCTCTTTCCAATAGTGATTTTCCTAAAGCACAAGTGATTTTTTTAAAGCACAGGTCTGACCATGTCACTCCCATGCCCAGTAACTCCAGTGGTTCATTATTGGTTTTAGGGTCAAATGACTTCACCTTTAAGGGCAGCTAGGTGGCACAGTAGATAGAGCCTGGAGTAGAGAAGATTCGTCTTCTTGAGTTCAAATGTGGCCTCAGACACTTACTAACTGCCTGACCCTGGGCAAGTCATTTAATGCTGTTTGCTTTAGTTTCCTCCTCTGTAAAATGAGCTGGAGAAGGAAATGGCAAACCACTTTTGTATCTTTGCCAAGAAAACCCCAAATGGGGTCATAAAGAGTCAGACACGACTAAAACAATTGAACAGTGGCAATGATTTCACCTTCATTTCATCCTTTCAAATTCCTATTTTTGTGTAAGTTTTATGAAGTGCACAATTATTATCTGCATATACAATTTGTAAATAAGTAAACATACACATATTGGTGATGTGCTCCAATTTCTTTTACTGACAGATGTGTGATTTTAAATATTTGGAAACCACTGGTCTAGGTAGCTTCCTTATTATGCCTGGGCATAGAGGTGGTCTGAGGACCAGGTTCAAACCTTCTTATTCAGTTTCTGGGCATCAGTAGACAGGGCTTCTCATTTCTGCATCCTCATTTGTGCCACCCAACAAAAAAAGGCATCCTGTTACAATGGGAAGAACATTAGTTCTAGATTAAGAGAACCCAGATTCAAATCCCTCACAGACACTTACTAGCTATGTGACCATCACCAAGTCATGTAAGAGAACCCAGATTCAAGTCCCTCATGGACATTTACTAGCTATGTGACCATCACCAAGTCATGTAACTCTGTGCCTCAGTTTCCTCATCTGTAAAATGAAGGGATTGGACTCTACAGTTTCTGAGGTCCTTTTGAATTCTGGATCTCTGTTCCTATGATCATCCTTCCCGCAGAAGGATGCATCTGAGGCTTTCCTCAAGATAAATGGAGAAGGAATCTGCAGCTCTTAGAGAAAGGGGGTGAGTTGGTCTAAAGCACCAAGCCAGACAGTGGAAAGAGCAGTCATCCCAACCCTGCATCCTTTTCCCTCTGCCATATCAGCGTGGTTACAGCACTTTAAAAACATTCTTCAGCCTGTTTTTTTTTCTCGGCTGTATTTGTGGCAATGACCTCCAGAGACTCATCAAATTCAATGCAAATGTTTTATCAATAGCCCTGGGAACTTCCTTCTCTCTGTCTTGCTGCTGAAGTCGTGCTGAAAGGATATATTTTTTTAAATAAGTAATTCTTGTATGCAATAAAAAGATACACTATCTTCTGAGTGAAATATAAAGAGTTCACAGCAGCTGTCTCCCCAGTTTGCATTTACCACTGCTCCTGATGGGGAGAACAGATAAAGATAATGGGATTTTTTTTTTTAATTTCACCTCTCTCTCTCCCTGGAAGGTGGAAGTGTAACAAATTGGATTGTGAGTGTGTCTGTCCTTTGTGCTTGGAGCCAGGAGCAGGGCGCCAGGAGGCTGGGCAGCCAGTAGCAGCAGAGGCCAAAGCTAGCAATTTTCATTTAGAGCCATGCATATGAATGCCGGGGTCACCTTCCTTCCTTACCCACAGCAGCCCACCACTTTCCCTTTTAACTCTTCCCTGACCTAACAAGCGAGGTCTGGGACCCTCGCCAGGAAACGGGGAGGACGGTCGTTAGTTATTAGTCTCTCTGTACACAGTTTTGTCCCGAGTAGGGTCGCAGTGTGTCTGGCAGCTGCTCAACATTTTAAGAATACTTTATGTTGATGGCACATGTATAACCTATATCAGATTGCGAACCATCTCGGAGGAGGGAAAGGGAGGAAGGGAGGAATAGAATTTGGAACTCAAAACTTAAAAAAAAAACAAATGTTAAAAATTGTTTTTACATATAATTAGGAGAAAATGTTATTTAAAAAAAGAATACTTTGTGTTGCTCAGTTTAAGAATTTTCCCAATTTAGATGATTTTCTATTTGGGGAAGGCAACATGTGGTGTATTGGATAGAAAGCCAGCCTCAGAATCAGGAAGACCTATATTCATCCAACTTCTGAAACAAACTGGTTGTGTGACCCTGGGCAGGTCACTTAACCAGTGCCAGGGGGCAATCCTCCAAGAAGCTAAATTTCATAACAAATTCAGAACCCCATTTGGAGAAGGAGTTTCCCTACCAGGAGTTATCTACTACTAACATCATAGGTATGTTTAAAAATAATAAGAAAATAGCCCTGGGCAAGTCACTTAACCCCAACTGCCTAAAAAAAAAAGAAAGAAAGAAAAAATAAGAAGAACAACAAAATAAACTAGGGGGAACTCATTTTCATTTCAACATTATCAAATGTTCCTATTTTGTTTCCAAGTAAATTTTAATGAAGTTTAGTTGAAAGCTTTCTTTAGACTCTCAGGTTTGTGAATTTTATTTTTCATCATCCAAAATAAATTGACCAATCACATCTCACCTCATAGGTTAATGGATAAGTCCGTCAGGAGTCAGGATGAGCTAGTCTCGGGTGCAGTCTCTGCCCTATATTGTATGACTTTGGGCAAGTCATTTAACTTCCTAGCAACTCCAACCAATTCCCTTAGATTAGGTGACCTAGGAATTTCCAGTCTGTTTCAGTGGAGGGAGATTCCATATAGAGAGTTCCCTATACTAGCAAAATGAGAGGTACAGATTGATAGGGGGACAGACAGAAGCCCCTACATTAGTGAAATGACAGAGAGAGACAGAGAAAGACAGAAAGAGACAGAGAGAGAGGAGAATCATATCCTCTTTTTCTGCCTACCTCTAAAACACTCGCATTTCATAACTTAACACCCCTTATAAGAGGGTATAACAGATTAGATGGCCCCTAAGTTCCCTTATGATTCTACAAGACATGCAATAAGTGAGGTTCCTGGCCTCTCCAGAGTCACTCCCTCAGAAAACAATGTCATATGAGGACTTTCCTCTCCTCTTTCTTTTTTGACTCCCCATCACCTTCCCATGTAATTAAAGAATACTTCTTGTAATGAGTAGGATTTGAGCAGTAAATTCTAAAGGAATGAGGATGGAAGTTACTTGGGGAATAGGAAGGAAGCTATTCCTCCCAAGAGCCAAGACAAGGTTCCCCCAATGGAAATAGGGATGGGAGTGGCCTGCAAACCCAGGGAGAAGGTTGAGCATGATGCAGAGGATGGGTGGTCTAACACTTCAGTGGCTCCTGGAGTGGAGGTCATAAAGCACCCGGGCCAGTGTTACTCTCAGGTTATTATGTCTAGAGTGAGAGTCAGAGATGGGTATAGGTGAGCACGAGATCTCGACAGACCCAGAATTGTCCCCAGTGATTTTCAGAGAATATAGATATAGAGCTGAAAGATACCATATGAATCATCTACCTTCACTCTACCAATGAGGAAACTGAGACCCAGAGCAAAAATGACTTACCAGAGGTCACGTGGGTGGTCCATGTCAAAATCCAGAACCTTGGGTCAGAGCCAAGGTATTCTGACTCCAAATCCAATATGTCCCCTTTCATCTATCTGGATGGCATGGTTGCCGTCTTCATCATCATCACAATAGCAATGATAATAATTCACATCTGGAAGTGCTTTAGCATTTACAAAGTACTTTCTTCACAAGAACCCCATGAAACAGGGTAATGGGTCAATATCATCATTTTGCCTCAGAGAAGATAGATGTCTTGCCAAAAGCCATGGAGCTGATAGAAGTTCTAATCGGGATTCAAATCCAAACCTTATGGCTAGAGAGGTAGAACATTTATCAGATGCTCACTATGTGCCAGGCATTGATTGAAGCACTGGAGATACAAATACAAATAAGCAAGATAGTGCCTGCCCCCAAGGAGCTTACATTCGAACGGGGATGACATAAAAAGGGGGAAGAACTGTGCAGTGGGCATGGTGAAGAGAAAACTGAAGTGTTACGGAGGCCTGGACCTCAGCAAAATAAGGCAAAAACTCATCCAGCACAGCTACCCAGGGGTAGACTCCAAGTCTTCAATTCTTTACCCACCCTATTTCCCACTGTTGTACAGCTGATAGAGATTCCCCCACCTAATAAGAGCAGGCCCTCTAAGATAACCTGCAAATAGAGCTTCAGGGAAGGTCACTCTGATTTCCTAATAATTGATGCCTTGGGTCACCTCTGAGCTGATTGCCTCCATTCCACCTGTGCCCTGGCAGTATCTGCCAGGCTATCACAACAGCACCCCCAGGGCTTCAGACAAAGCCCTTGAGGAATGACACTTTCCTGGGTGACATTGACCAAGCTGCCTCTTTGCCCCTGAGCAAATGCATCAGGGTTTTCTCCCTTAGCTCCCATTGCAGAGCCAGGGAAGGGGTTTCTATTTTAGCATTAACCACTGTGGAGCCACTGATGAGTCACACTTTCAGTGCCTATGGACCGCTCTCTTGGTAAGGGGAGAGCTCATTTGGTAAAGGGAGCACTGGACTGGGAATTAAGAGGCCTGGGTTCTATTTATTATCATTACTGTTATGATAATTAAGCATATGTTGAACACCAACAACACACCGAGCATAAAATTAGACACAGTCCTTGCCTAAGGGCCCCATAAGGCTAATTAAACAAGCTATACACATGCAGAGAGAGAGAGGAAGGATGAGAGGATGTGTTGTCCTTCAGAACTGAAGACAGTGCTGCTGACCCCTCATTCTCTGCTAGTCACTTTTCCAGTTTGCACTAAAGCTATCCACATTCTTCTTCTCGCCACCTCCCATATACCCCTACAACACAACACTAGTGATGCCCTTGACCTTCCCTCTGTAGCCGTATGGCCCAAAGTTTGTCAGCTCTTGTTCAGAGGAGTAAACAACAAAGTTTCCTTCCCCTGCTCTGTCAGGGTGTATACAGGCTGGACCCTAACACCCCTGATGATTTGACCACAGATCTGACCTAAGTTCATCATTAAGAATGTGGATTCCTGGAAAAAGGAGGTGGGTTAGTCTGATATCTAGAGTGAGAGTAGGCAGATGGACAGCTCCCGAGCATCCACCGGCATTCACAAAATATTAAAAGAATCAGACTGACTGTATAGATCTTTTAGGAAAGATTTTTAGAAAGCTAAGAAGAGACAACATGGAACAGTAGGGAGAACCTAGGATTTGGAGCCAGATAACATGGGTTAAAATCCAGGCTCTCTCATATAATATCAGGGAGGCAGAGGGAGTGATGACTGTCAGAGTCAGAGCACCTGGGTTCAAATCCCGCCACTGATAGCTTAACAAGCAGGTATTAAGTGCTTGGGGCACCTAGGTGGATAGAGTACCGGGCCTGGAGTCAGGAAAACTCATCTTCCTGAGTTCAAATGAGTCCTCAGACATTTACTAGCTGTGTGACCCTGGGCAAGTCACTTAACCCTGTTTGCCTCAGTTTCCTCATCTGTCAAATGAGCTGGAGAAAGAAATGGCAAACCACTCCAGGATCTCTGCCAAGAAAACCCCAAATGGGGACATGGGAAGTCAGACACAATTGAAAAATGAGTGAACAACACCAACAACAATTCAGTGCTTACTGTGATCCAGGAGTTATGTCAGGTGTGTGGGGGGGAGGGGGACGTAAATACAAAGAATAGAACAATCTTTATTGTCAAGGAGATGCTTACTTGTGTGGCCATGTACAAGTCACTCCAAAGTCTAGTTTCCTTCTGTACTGAACTAGGTGTCCTCTGAGGCCCCTTCCATCTCTAGGTCTATGAGCCTATGACCTGTCATTTCATTGGCATAGACATTAGCATGTGATATAGTGGAGAGAGAGCCACCCTCAAAGCCAACAAGACTTGGACACAAGTCCTGGCTCCACACATAATAACTGTGTTAGCCTGGGCAAGTGCTCTAGTCAACTCAATAATAATAACAATTAATTATAATAATAACAATAGTGAGCATTTATATAGTACTTCAAAGTTTGCAAAACACTTTATTAAAAAAAACACTTTATAAATATTTTTCATTTGATCCTTACAATAACCTTGGGAAGTAGGTGCTGTTATTATCCCCATTTTACAGATGAGGCAAATGAGGTTAAGTGATTTGCCCAAGGTCCCACAGCTAGTAAGTATATGAGGTCAGATTCGAATTCAGGTCTTCCTAACTCCAGTCCAGCAATCTAAGACTATAAGTTGCAGAGAAAGTGGCTACCTGCACATTTAGAGTGAGTTTCCTCATTTGGGAGTTCTCTATACCAATGGAATCATAGATCCAGCTATTCCAGATGCTAGTAAGGAAACTCCACCCACAGGTATAAAAGTTGATAACTCCTCAGATCTGAGAGCGGTCCATAGGCACTGAAAGTGTGACTCATCAGTGGCTCCACAGTCAAGGCAAGACTTGAACTCAGGTCTTTAAGTCCAAGGACAGCCTTCTCTCCACTAGATCATCTTGCTTCTCAGCTCCAAAATGCTCAATTTTAAATGCTGTGCTAAAATCACATGATGTCTTTCTTTGGAGCATTTCATGAAGTGAAATGTCTGAAATAGCTGTGTACCTGTTATCAAGTCCTAGGAGATTAGTGTGGGCTACAGTCCCCTGACCCTTAGGACCCTAGGCTTAGAACAAGAGTGGAACCTCAGAGGACACCTAGCCCAATGCCTTCATTTTACAGATGAGGAAGCTGAGGTACAGAGTAAAAGACTTGCCCAGAGTTATATAGTTTATTTAGTGTTGGAGGTAGGATGTGAACCCTACCAATTTGGAGTTATTTCTACTCTTCTCCATGCCTTCTCCATTAAATTCCCTTTTGGAAATGGAACAAGTCAGGATGGACCAGAAGGCTGACCTAGGCTGACTCGTCTCATGGCTATTGTCTGTGCCCACAGCTGAGCACTGACTTATCCTACTCTGTCTCCTCACTGCCTGCCCTGGGCATTCATTTTTCATTTGTATCTTGCTTGTTGCATCTGAACATCTCCTTCTAATTTAAAGAAATGGGAAAATTAGTTGCCTATTTCACCAGCGTGATTTTATTTTTTTTAAAGTACCAAATACTAAGCCCTGGGGAATCCATAATCCCCATACTCATGGAACAATTGCTGTCAGTGCTCCAGCTTGGGCTAGGTTCCATGCTCCAGAACATGGTCCCATGGGACATAAGTGTGGGGACAGGAATAAGTAATGTTTAGGAGAATGAGCAGAGGAATGACCATTAGACTTGACTCTGAAGAGGAAGGGAAATTTGTTTGTAGGTGATTTGTCCACTAGCCTGCTGTGTGACATTGGACCAGTCATTTTACTCTCTCAGATTCCTCACCTGTAAATGAAGGAATTGGATCAGAAGACCTCTAAAGACCATTGCATCATGAACATTCATTGACTCTGCCCTTCCCCACAGCTTGCCTCCCTTTCCCCAGTGGCAAAAAGGAAAGACTCATTCCTTTTTGTGGAAAGAGAAAATTCCACCCAATAAAGAGCCAGTGAGAGAGCTTTAACCTACTTAGAGAGCAAATACCAGGTGGTGTTATTGAGTACTTCAGATAGTTGTCCTGTGCATGAGTCTGTGGCTGTAGTTTCACTGGTTAGAATACCTCATAGGCCAAGTTTATTGGTCTGATTCACCTACCAAGTGATTTAGGTAGGCTCTGTTCTACACTCTGCTCCTCTAATTCTACCTGTGTGTCTGTATGCCGTGGATCACAAGGACTCGAAGGGTGGACAATTTTAATGAAATCCATCCCCAGTGCTGGAGAAAAAAATCAAGTCACATATCCTTCGATCTACAGAACTATTTTAATGTACAAAAGTTATCTCATCATTTCATTATAACCCTTTGAATAAGAAGTCAGCATTGTGTAGCCCAATTTTTTTTTCAGAAGAGGAACTGGACACACTTGAACAACTCCTATTTACTTGCTTAGCATCTTAACAGGACAATCAGGATTCGAATTCAATACCCCAAAATCACTACACATGGCTGTTTAGTCCATCAAGCCATATGGTCTCCCTCCAGATCCTGCTGAGATTTGCTGTCATTACATTGATCAGGCAGAGAAGGGGCAGCTGCCCACCTAGAGGGAGTCCCCCCTTGCCTGGCACTTTCCTTATCTAACCACAGCCAGCCCTGTTACCATTTTAATGGAAGGTAATGAGTTTCCAGCAGTGTTGGGCTCCAGCCATGAAACAGCACTACCACGCTCTCATCATCTCAGACCACTGAATAGAGAGTATCAGAGACTCAGACCATGGCTCCTCCCATAGACAAACGCCAAGGTCACCTCTCAGGTCCCTGGGCATATGTTCTAGAATCCTTTGGGTTCTCACCAGACTGTTCTGATAGGAACACTTTCCACTCTGGAACTCTCTTCTGTCCCAGACGCTATCAAATAAAAGAGTTGTAGTGTGGGAGAGCTGGGAAGGGTCTTAAAGGTGTCAGAATCATGATCCACAAAACTCCAGAGTGCTGGGAACCAGTTAAAATGTAATTGGGAACTATTTAATTAAATAAAATTCAATAAAATGTGTATGATGTTAATTTAGGTGGCCGCAGGGATCCATTTCTATTTGAGTGTGACACCGCTGTTCTTAGAGGTCATACATGTAGAGCGACCCCAGAGGTCATCTACTCTACCCCTTCATTCTACAGATGAGAAAAGAAAGACACAAAGAAGTCACATGACGTGAGTCAGATAATAAGTGAGTGGTACAGCTAGGACCGGGGCCTAGATTTCCCATGCTCTATACTACAGTACCTCTTCACATTCTTGACGTATTTGTGTCTTTTCAGGCAAGTTGGGGGATTAAGAGGGCAGACTTTTCTTTTCTAATATACCATGCCATCTGTGGTGGCTCACCCATATCAGATGAGGGGTTCTGGGAGGTAAGACTGTCATCCTCACTATAGCCCCAGTTGCCTTTGCTCTAACATTCATAGCCAGCTTGAGGTTAGCTGCTCCTTCCTTTCTATCATTAGTTTTTATTTGTTTTTAAAGGTATTGGTAACCAGCTGCCTCAGTATAGCCAATTCTCCTCCTTTTCTCTATCATACCAACTGACCTGAAGCCCTAATGACCACAGTCAATTCCGACAGCTTTACCGTCCACAAGGCTAAGTGAAGAGTGGTCCCTAAAGGCCTATTGAGGCTTCCCATCTGGTCCATTGAGCACGGATGTCATCTTTACATTTTCATTATTATAGCCATCACTGATCTCAAAAGGGAATGGCAAAAAAATACCACAGAATGGAGTTTGGAGAGACAGGGATGCAGGAGACCCATGTTCTAATTGCAAACATGACATTGGTTTTCTTTGTCACTATAGGAAAGTCTCTTTCCTGCCTTTTGTGAGCTAACCAAAGTGTACAATGGGGATGGCAATCCTGGCTACTCTCCCTCAAATTCAGAATGTGTTTTGAGCTTCTCACAGGCAAGGGCTGTGGTCAATGAACAAGTCAACAAATATTTATTAGGTCCCAATTATGTACAAGGTACTGTCCTAAGCAATGGGAGAGATACAAGGATGAAGATAATATGATCTCAGCCCTCGAGGAACTATCACTCTAGTGATAAAGATGCACAAACAACCACCATCCAAAATAGACTTTGGGAGGTGCATAGAAGAGGGCCATGAAGGTGTCATGGGTAGAGAGAAATGACATTCCCATGGAATGACATGGGATGGTTTCATGGAGGCCATGGTATCTGAGCTGAGCCTCAAAGGGTGGGAGGGAAGGAAGAGGGATTCCAGGGATAATGAGAGGTGTGAGCAAAGGCACTGAAACTATACATTTTTGGAACGTAATAGCTAGAAAAAAAAGGTAGGTTGGAATCTGACAGTTGAGGACTTTGAATGCAAGGCTGCCCATAATCAAGACTTTATTCAGTTTAGACTTTACTTAGTAGTCAAGACTTCTGAACGCTGGAATGAAATGATCAGATCTGTCCGTTAGGAAAATTAGTCTGGCAAGTAACGTAGGATGGAGGGGAAAATGAGGCAAGATGGGGAGACCAATTAGGCAAGAGGTAGGGAGAACTTATATTAGTATAGCAGCAATGGGAATTCAATTAAATTTAGTTCAACAACTATGTATTGTACTATATGCAGAGATTTGTGATAGACACTTTGAGGGAACAGATAGATAAATTAGATGAGATCCCCGCACTCATAGAGTTTGTAATCTAGTTGAGAGAATATAATGATGATGATGATATATCTAGTGTTTATATAGTGTTTTAAGGTTTGTGAAATACTTTAAAAATATTATCTCATTTGATCCTCACAACAACTCTGGGAGGTAGGTGCTATTATTTATCATACCCATTTTAAATATGAGGTAACTGAGGCTGTGATTTTAAATGACTTGCTCAGAATCACCCAGCTAATAAGTGTCTGAGTACAGATTTGAACTCACATCTTCCTGGCTCCAGGTCCAGTATTCTATCCACTATGCTACCCTTCCCCTTCCCCCCCCCGTATATACATATATGTATGTGTGTATATATGTGTGTGTTTGTGTATGTATATATGTATCCTAATTACTTTATTCTTGTGTATTTGTATTCTTCAATAAATGCTAAAAATAAAATAAATAAATTACTATTTTGAAATTCATATAATAGAATATGCATTTATATAATACTTCCAGGCTTACAAAGGATTTTCTTCACAAGCATATGACGTATTCACTATATTCAGTTATTATATTCAGTTTAAAGATGAGGAATCAGAGTCTGAGGGAAGTTTTCTGACTTTCTTAGGATCACAGTGAGAACAGGAAAATTTTCACAATAAAGCATTGCCTCTATTCTGTCTGGTCCCACTTATATATAGGATGCAAATAGCCATGAGGCAAAGTGCAAAGTAAATAAATGCTCCTTATGTGACCTTTGGCAAGTTACTTGTTCCTTCTGGACTTCAGTTTCCTGGCTGGACTTAATGACCTCAGAGGTCCTTAGTAGCTCTATATCCATGATCTTAGAATTTTTTTTTAAATCAGCTATGATTGTATCAACATAGGGAGTTCTCGGCAAAGAACTTCCTTTATCAATGTATATCAACATCTTCTCTACAACTGATCGTTCATTATCATTGTTCTACAGTAATTTGATAATTTCGTTCCAGTGTCTCAAGGCCTCAGTGGCTGCCCTTTGCCTGCTAAGTAAAGCCTACACTACACAGCCAACATGTCAGAGGCTAGATTTGAACCCAGGGCCTCCTAACTCAGAGGCCAGCTCAGTATCCTATATACCAGAGCTGCCAAACAGAAGGCCCCTAGGCTGCATGTGACCAACAACACTTCTGATTGCAGCCCAACCCAGATTAAAATATTTTTCCTATCTGATTTTAATGTTGATGTATTGGTAAAATATATGTATATATATGCATATATATGCATGTGTGGTTTTCTGTGTCAATATTATGTATGGTTTATATGAGTTGGGTGGTGTCAAACTTGACTTAGAAGTGTTGACTTAGAAAAATACATATTAACATTATCTATTTTTGGCAGCTAGGTGGTGCAGTAGATAGAGTGCCAAGCCTGGAGTCAGGAAAACTCAACTTTCTGATTTCAAATCTGGCATCAGGCACTTACTAGCTGTGTGACCCTGGGCAAGTCACTTAACCCTGCTTGCCTCAGTTTCCTTATCAGTCAAATGAGCTGGAGAAGGAAATGGCAAAACACTCCAATATCCCTGCCAAGAAAATCCCAAATGCGGTCATGAAGAGTTGGACAGGACTGAAAAATGACTGACTGAGTGTTCTATTGTATGTGCATTTATTTTATTAAACATTTTCCAATTTCATTTTAATCTGGTTCTGCCACACTCAGGAGTGTGACCCATTACATTCCGGTCCATAAGTCATGTGTTTGACACCTCTGCTGTACACCATGTTGCATCTTTTCGATCCTGTGACACAAAGTATTTTATGAGGGAAAATAAGTAACGGGTCTGTCACGGAAAGTGTATTGACTGAAGCCAATGACTGACCCTACATCTACTGACATCTTGGGGTAGGGGTGGCAGGGGGAGAACGACACAGGTGAGGGATTGTCATGAAGGCATCTTGAGCCCCAATGGAGATTGGAGAGAGAGAAATGTTCTCAAGAAGTGGGTGGTGCTGAGTCCATGGAGGGTGTTCAACGGTTGCTTGACTGATGTAATTGCACTTTTGGTATTTCCGTGCAGAAAGAGCCCTGGCCTGGGAGTCAGATACCTCAAGCAGGACACTGCCTGGGCATTGTGACATTGAGGAAGGCCCTTCTGCTCACTAGGACTCCTTTTTTTCATCTCTATAAAATGAGGGCCTTCTGCTATGTGACAGTGTAGTACAGTAGGAAGATTGTTGGCTGGACTGGGAATCAGAGGAACCGGGTTTGAATCCCAGGTCTTAGCTAGCTGCCTCAGTGACTCTGTACAAGTCACTTCACTTCTTGGCTTTCCTCGGCCATTGGTCTTGATGGCCTCTGAGGGCCCTTCCAGCTCTCAATCCTGTAACTCCAAGACGTGGAGCCTGGGTGACCAGGAGAACGATGGTTTCATTAGCAGAAACAGGGAAGGCAGAGATGTCTGGTAGCCAGTTTGAAATACAAGAGGTAATAGAAGGCAGGGAGGTGGTGGGACAGGACCCCTATACATACCCCAAATGTGACAACTTAGCCCAAGGCAGGGCAAAGTAGAATACCCACATCCCTGCTCTGACAATAGGGAAAATGAGTCTGTGAATCAGGAAATGGATTCCTTGGGGCCATGTGCTGAATCCGTAACAGCACCAAGATTAATCACTTGAGTCATTGTTTCCGTTACTGTAATGCGTTCTGAGAAGCACCTTGCTTCATCCAAAGTATGAAAGTGACTGCATCTCCTTAGGAATGGGGGAGGTCTGGGAGCCATATTCCTCTGGCCATTTGATTGGAATATATATCCTACTTGGATTAAAGAGGCTATTCTGGTGTACATGTGTATGTGTGTGTGTGTGTGTGTGCGTGCGTGTGCGTGCGTGTGCACATGCACATGCGCATGCTCTCCTGTGGTTTGTATCCATCTGGGTAACACATGGATTTCCATGTGCTTTCCGTCAGAGACTGGAATGCACATATCTATGTCTCCAAATGGACTATACCTTGTGCACTTACAGATGTCTCTGGCATGTGGCTCATGGACATGCTTATGGTGTCCCATGTGTGACTCATCAATGTAGGTGTTTGTGCAGACATTGTGGCTACAGGGATGCAGACGCTGGCTTCGTATCATAATAACGTGCAGGGTTTTATACTTAAAGGTAGCAATTCTGACTCACTACCAGTAACACATGCACATGGAGCTTTCTTCCCAAGAGGGAGAATGAGTCATGCTGATGTAGTCACACTTCCCTCACCCAGTATCATTTGTGGCCAATGTCATCCTTGCCAGAGTTTGTTAGGGGTACAGGCCAGGGAACTAAGCAGTTACAGCCTTGGTCTCATTAGCGCTATGCCCTTGCCACTTATTTGAATGAAGAGGCTACACAACTCTTCTACTTACTACCTATGTTACCTTGAGTAAATCACTTCAATCCTCTGGGCCTCAGTTTTCTTACCTGTAAAGTGGGGGAACCCTGCTAGGTAGCACAGTAGATAGAGTACTGAGCCTGGAGTCAGGAAGAGCTGAGTTCAAATCCAGCCTCAGACACTTATTAGCTGTGTGGCCCTAAGTCACTTAACCTTGTTTGTCTCAGTTTCCTCATCTGTAAAATCAACTGGAGGAGGAAATGGCAAACCACTCCAGTAACTTTGCCAAGAAAACCTTAAATGGGATCACAAAGAATCAGACGCAACTGAAATGACTGAACAAAAAATGAAGGAGATAGACCAGGTGGTCTCTAAGATACCTTCCAGCTCAAAGTCTTTGTTCCCACTTTATAAGATAAATGAATCAACAAGTATTAATTAAACACCTCCTGTGTGCCAGGTGTTAGTGTTAGTGTTAGACCTAGTCTCTGGGGATGCAAAGAAAAGCAACACAGTCCCTGTCCTCCCAGAGCTTCCAGTCTAGCCAGAGAAGACAACAGATTCATCTATAAATACAAAATAGATTAAAACTGATGGGGGCGGATGGGAGAGAGGTACTAAAAAACTACGGAGATCAGGAAAGAATTCATGTAGGAGATTGTGCTTGACTCGAGCCTTGAAGGAGACCAGGAATTCTGTGAGATGGAGATAAGGTTGGAATGCATTACGGAAATGTACAAATATATGGAGGCGAAAGATGGAGTTCTGCATATAAGGAACCGCAGGAAGACCAGTGCAACCAAGCCATGGTGTAGGTGGAGCCTAGAAGCATATTCAGTGAAGCACAAAGAAGATGAAGAATTAAGCAGGAAGCATTTATTATTAAACACCCATCATGGGCCACAAAGTGAAATGGTCCCTGCCCTCAAGGAGCTTATAGTCGATGAGTGTCTGATCAATTGCAAGTCATGTCATCATCTCCCTGATGTCATGGTCCTCTTTCAGAACAAAGGACAAACCACAGCCTGTGTGTAGTCTGAGCTGCCTGAATAGGGACCCAGCTGGCAAGTTCCAGTTGGTCAACTTAGCTCCTCCTCTCCTCTCCTCCTCTCCCTTGTCTTCCCCTTCCCTCCCCTTCTCTGCTCTCCTCTCCTCTCCTCACCTGAGGGTGTTCTATCCAAAGGAAGGTAAATTTTGATAGCCAAAAGCCACCTAGTTAACTTATGCTTTACTGGCTAGATTTCTTTCTCAAAAACTAAGCCTTGGACAAAAATATTTATAGCAGCTCTTCTTGTGGTGGCAAAGAATTGGAAATTGAGGGGATGCCCATCAGTTGGGAAATGGCTGAACAAGTTGTGGTATATGAATGTAATGGAATACTATTGTTCCGTAAGAAATGATGAGCAAGCAGACTTCAGAAAAACCTGGAAAGTCTTAGATGAACTGTTGCTGAGTTAAGTGAGCAGAACCAGGAGAGCATTGTGCACAGTAACAGCCACAATGTGCAATGACCAACTTTAATAGACTTATATCTTCTTAGCAATGCAAGGACCTAAGACAACTCCAAAAGACTCATGATAGAAAATGCTGTCCACATCCAGAAAAAGAACTATGAAGTTTGAATGCAGATTGAAGCATATTATTTGCTCTCTCTCTCTTTTTTTTGTTCCTTCTTTTTCATGGTTTCTCCCATTGGTTCTAATTCTTCTTTACAACATGACTAATGTGAAAATAGGTTTAATATGAATGTATATGTTGAGCCCATATCAATTTACACACCGTCTTGGGATGGAGGAGGGGAGAGATGGGAAGAAAATTTGAAACTCAAAATCTTATGGAAGTTAATGTTGAAAACTAAAAATTAATAAATTTATTAAAAAAAAGTCTTAAACCCAATTCAGTCTGAATCTCATGGATTAGACAACAATAGGTCCTTGTCCAAGCACCACTTAATGGTTATTTTTTGGGCCCTCCTGGCTCAGAGTGAATGTAAATAGTAGCTGTTTCTCTGTTGGCCAACAACCTTGAGGGTCTTCCCCTCCCAGTTTGATTTTTTTTATTAAGGGATTATATGCCTTGACTCACTTCTTAAAGAAGCCTATTCATTGAATAGGCTTTACCTCACTCAAAGTGAGAACTTGAAAAGACCTTAGATTAAAAGGACTAAGGTCTCCTGCTACATCCTGGGCCATCTGCAGTAATCCTGAAAGATATCTGGCCACTGGACCCAGATGGCTCTGGAGGAGAATGTGAGGCTGGTGACTTTATCTCTCACGCAAATCAAAGTCAATTGCAAGTTATGTCGTCATCTCCCTGATGTCATGGCCCTCTTAGAGAATGAAGATCAAAACCACACAAATAGCTGTCAGATAGCTAGAAAAATAAATGAAAGAAGGAAGGAATAAATGAATAGATAGATAAATGGATGAATGAATAAATAAATGGATAGATGGAATAAATGAATAGATAGATCTTTCTAAAACAAAACATTCAAAGCAGAATGTAAGGTATAAGGAACAAACTTGGTCCCAAAGAATAGGTATGAGAAGACATTGCCCCCTCCCCAAATCCTTTGCAAAGATGGAGGTCAATAAATATAGAATATTGCATGTGATGCCAAGTTTTTTTCAATATACTGATTAGTTTCGCAGTATTTTTTTCTCTCTTTAAAAAAAATCATTTGTTATAAGGTATGGCTGTCTGGGAAGGAAGATGGGGAAGGATACAGGAAACATCTAGAGGATGTGAAAACAAAAGATTTCAATAAAAATCCATTATTTAAAAAAAAATAAACGTGTCTGAAGTCAGACTATTAATTGGTGTCAGGGCCGAGAGTCAAGCCCACTTCTCCTGACTATGAAACAGCATCCTTTCTGTTCTGTCCCCCAGCTATGAAGGGAACTGTGAAGTGTGAGAGATTAGAACATATGGCTGCTTTTGCTATCATATCCTCAATTGTCTGTGTGTACGAGCAACGTGCTAGGGTTGGTGGGTGTGTGAGACTCTCATTATGTACCTCAGAACCCATTGACACACCATCTCTTTCCCCAACAGAGTGGCGACAAGGAAGTGGGGCTAGGATGATCCTACAAGATGAAGACCTCACCACCAAGATCGAGAATGATTGGAAGAGACTCAACACGTTGGCCCATTACCAGGTAAGGGGGGGGGGTCAGGTGAGCCAAGAAGCTCCAGGCTGGAAGCTGTCATGATGTCCAGTATAGATCAGGCGTTATACAGCTAGCAGCACCTCTCCTGGCCTTGAGAACCAGGCCTTTAGTTCCATTTGCTGGTACTCTCTCTTAGTGCCAACAGGGGTGCCCTCATAGAAGCCCGTGCCCCAAGAATCAGGCCCTCAGGCTCCCTGCTGAGCACGGATTGGGAGCCTGTAAAAAGGGACTAAGGCTAGGAGTCAATTAGACTGGATCGGGGGATTTTTAGGCAGAAGTGGAGTACAATAACAAAGGATGCTCCAGCAAGGTACCAGTCATAGATGGCATGAGCAGTGAATAGCAAATATAATGATGCTCATGGCTTAGCACCTCTCTCTCTCTCTCTCTCTCTTTTGAAATCCAGGATTCTCTCTTAGAAAGGGTAAATCTCAGCAGTTTCTAAAACCCCTGAGCTCTGAATCAAGGATTCTGATTTCATCAGACAGATTTAAAGGTGAAAGGAACCTTAGAGGGCCTCTAGTCCGGTCCACCCAGAAAGATTTAAATGACTGTCCAAGGTCACAGTAAGGGCAGAGCCTGTGACTCCAAATCCAGCATGTCATTCAGTATCTTAGAGGCATAATGACCTTTGAGTTCCCGTAGCCTGATCCTCTCACTTGGCATAGGCAGGAACTGGCTGTGGTCCTCCAGATGGTGAGTAGCAGAGCTGGACCTCAGGCCAGATCTTCTGAGTCTAAAGTCTGGCGCTCTTTCCATTATTATTCCATGTTGCTTCCAAAATCCCTTGTTGTCCATTGCTCAGAAAGCAGTAATTTGAGAGAGGCAGTGAGGTAGAGTAGAAAGAGAAGTGGTTTTGGAGTCTGAGAACCAGGGTTCCAATCCAGCTCTTCTAATTACTACCTGTATGACCTTGGGCAAGTCACTGGGCCTCTGTCATCTCATTTATAAAACAAAGGGGAGAGACAACTAGGTGGCCCTGTGAATGGCATGCTGAGCCTGGAGTCAGGAAGACTCATCTTTGAGATTTCAAATCTGTCCTCAGCCACTTACTGGGTACATGACCCTGGGCCAGTCACTTAACCCTGTTGGCCTCAGTTTCCTCATCCGTAAAATGAGCTGAAGAAGGAAATGGCAAACCGATCCAGTATCTTTGCCAAGATAACCCCAAATGGAGTCACGGAAACGACTGAACAAAATGAAAGGGGTAGAGGGTTTACTTCAGAACTGTGACTCTGAGGCAGCTAGGTGGCGCAGTGGATAAAGCACCAACCCTGGAGTCGGGAGGACCTGAGTTCAAACCCGGCCTCAGACACATGATACTCATTAGCTGTGTGACCCTGGGCAAGTCACTTAACCCCAATTGCCTCACAAAAAAAAAAAAAAAAAAAGGAACTGTGACCCTGATCCTCCATAATGCAGTAAACAAGAATAATACCCATTCTCTAAAGTCCCTCCCAGTTCTATTTTCTGAGTTTCCCGGTGTGGCTGACATTCCCATGCCTGCCTCATCAGACACCTTTCCTCTCTAGGTACCAGATGGCTCAGTAGTGGCTTTAGTCTCCAAGCAAGTCACAGCCTACAATGCAGTGAATAACTCCACTGTTTCCAGGACGTCAGCGAGCAAATACGGTAAGGGCTCATCATCCTCGGGAAGAGAGGCTGCTGCCCTGAGCAGCACCGCTATGACATGACTGGCAGACCCAGGACCAGAGGCCTCAAGCTGAGCCGTTCAGTCTGGCTAGCTGGGAGCAAGAGCATAATTACTGGGTGTGGCTCCTGACTCTTATGGAGAGGCAGGAGATCTAGCAGAGGCCTCCATCCTAGAGAATCAAGAGTGATTATGGGCAAGGCCAGACAAAGAGTGCAAATGCTATGGAGGGGCGAGGGAGGAACCATGAGGAGAAAGGGCAGTGGGGGGGGAGCTCTGGAGAAGATCAGAGCCCGCTGCTTTTGGTTCAGGAATACAAGCAATCGCTCTTGAGGCATTCGTGAGCTAGTCAGAGATTCCGAGCATAGAGAAATTAAACTTGAAAAGTCTTACGAAGCATCGAGTGAGAAAAATACACAACCTACACGGGCATGGAGGAGGAGAAAGACGTGGGTCTGAATGTTGGCTCAGCCACTCAGCCTGGCTATGTGATCTTGAGTAAGTCAGTCAGTCAATCAGTCAGTCAGCAAACATTTATTAAGCTCTGACCATGTGCTAAGGAAGAACTGTGCTAAGCACTGGGGATACAAAAACATGAAGCTCATGTTCTAATGGAGGAGACAACATTAAAATAACTATATATAATATATAATAACTATATATGTAATGTATATAATAACTACCAGAAGCTTCCTTACCTCATGTCATGAGGTTCCAACAATGCAAAATGTATATGTAATGATGTATATGAAAGTATTTTGCAATGAAAAGGCATGATTAAATGCAATTATTGTTATTGTTGCTGTTTTTAAGTGCTAAGGGGGCATCAATTAAAGGAGTAGAGTGAATATGACCAAATTATTTTAATCTAGGGAACGTAAGGGAGTGAATTTCAAATCAGGCCTTGAAGCAGGTGAAGAACATGAGATGATAAAGAGACAGATGGAGGGAAGGTTCTGAACAAACACGGAGGTAGTCTTCAAGAAATGTTTCTTAAATGCTCGCTATGTTTAAAGCTCTGTGCCAGGTACCATGGTGAGAAAGGACTAAAGAGATAAGAAGGAGATGGTCCTTGGCCTTAAAGGACTTGGGGCGGCTAGGTAGTGCAGCGGATAGAGCGCTGGGCCTGGAGTCAGGAGGATGCATCTTTCTGAGTTCAAATCCAGCCTCAGACACTTACTCGCTGTGTGACCCTGGGCAAATCACTTAATGCTGTTTGCCTCAGTTTCCAAGGAAATGGCAAACCACTCCAGTATCTTTGCCGAGAAAACCCAAAATGGCGTCACAAAAAGTTGGATACGACTGAAAGGACAGAAGAAGAAAAACAACAACTAAGGGACAATAAGATGTGCCAAAATGACAATGAGGAAGAATAATGATGAATGCAAAGATGCGGTACCCAGGGCTGTAAAGGTTACAGCAGGTTGTGCCCCCAGGATTTCTAGCAGATTTTCTGCAATAGCAGAGGTAGCATACTAGAGAGGAACAAATGATGAAACTAGAGAGGGGCAGCTTGGAAGACTCACAAATTTGAGATGTTTCCGTTGGCAGAGAACATGATCCGGTACACGGGGAGCCCCGACAGCCTCCGTTCCCGCACACCCATGATCACACCTGACCTGGAAAGCGGGGTCAAGATGTGGCACCTTGTGAAGAATCACGAACACGGGGACCAGAAGGAGGGTGACCGGGGAAGCAAGATGGTGTCTGAAATCTACCTAACCCGGCTCCTGGCCACCAAGGTATGGATGACACAGCCGGGGTGAGGCTGGGGCGGCCCAAAGAGCGTGTCTACTCACTGTGATGAGATCTCTACAACCCTGTATCTCTGGCCAAACGTGCATGCACGTCTCCTACATATCCTTCAGCTTTGCCCTAGAAAAGCAAATGATAGTCTCAGATGTTCCTATTAGGGGAAATTCTTTCCTTTCCCTTACTTCTTGTGATCACAGGCAAGTCATTTCACGTGCATGAGCCTCAATCTCCTAATCTGCAAAAATAATGTGTGAAGGCCTGCAGTTTGGTGATAAGAGCCCTGGATTTGTAGTCAGAGGACCAACATTTAAATTCTGGCCCTTCTCCTTACTACCTGTGTGACCTTAGACAAGTCACTTAACTTCCCCTGTCCTGGCTTTCACAATCTTTAAAATAAAGAGGTTTGGTTAGATGATTTCTGAGGTTCATTTCAGCTCTAAATCTATGCTCCCTTGGCCCAACTTGCACTGCATTGTTGTAAGTAAAGTACTCTGTAAACCTCTAAAGCATGATGGAAATGTGAGTTGTTACTATTATTGGCCTTGGCCCTGTTTTCCTATTGGACGAGATTAAATTAATCCAGGTTCTTCAGGCCTGTACTGGGCCCATTCTTCACTCCTTCTATCCTGGGGTTGACTCTGCACTCCCTTGTTCTACAGACTAGCTGCTTATATCATGGAATGAAAAAAAAAAAAAACAACAACAACAAAAAACCTCTGACAACTATTCATTAGCAAGTGTGAATAATGCCCAAATTAAACCAGCAGATTGTGTTTGTCTGTTATGACCAGGCGAATTGTTCATTATCATTTGTGAGAAATACTTGAATAACACCCACCAAAGGGTGCTAAACCAATTACATTGTGGGTCCAGGGAGATTCATTTATGTCCAAACACTAGTGTTCTAGAACCATCCAGATGCAGCCTGTGAAGACAGACACCAGGGATAAGGTGTCCTGAGTCCTCCAAAGGGATAAGTGAAGAGAGACATCAGGAGAGAGTCCAAGCCATTCTCTATACGTGTCTCTCCAATTTTGCCCCAGTCCTCTAGGATTGATGCTACTATGCTTGCTCCCTCCATCTAGCTGTCTGCTCAGCTTTGTCGTTGGTTCTTCCTCAAAGCTCCCTGGATCTAGTCTTGTTGACCTTTGTTTCTCCTCTCTTCCCCTCTCCCCACCCATGCCAACAGGGCACTCTGCAGAAGTTTGTGGATGACCTCTTCGAGACCATCTTCAGCACTGCCCACAGGGGATCTGCCTTGCCCCTTGCAATCAAGTACATGTTTGACTTCCTGGATGAACAGGCAGACAAGCATGGCATCCATGATCCCCATGTCCGGCACACCTGGAAGAGCAATTGGTGAGTGAACAGGAGAGCCTGGGAAGATTGCTCACCTCATTTTGAGTCAGAGCCCCCAGGGTGCCAGCCAAATGGCCTGGAGGCCAGCTCCACTGTTTTCATCTTCGTGGGCAGGTCTACCTTTAAGAGGGCCACTTATTTGTCTCTCGGTTGCCTTTTTCTGCTCTTTGCTGTCACATCATCAATCATTTATCCATTTCCTCATTCCCTAAATGCCTACCTGTAATAATCCTCAACTGTCCATCCAAGAATCTGCTTTCTTCCCTTCCTTCAAATCCTATCTTCAAAGAGAAGTCTGCTAACTACCTTAAGGTCTTTAAAGGCACCCGGACAGACTTAGACCTAAGCGACAGTCTGTATCTCTCCATTACCCAGCCCTTTCTTTCCTTTGAAAAGATGTCAACCCTTCCTTGGGTCCGTGTACTATCCTTGTATCAGATTCAGACTCTGAGGGCATGGGACTGACTATATAATGCATACCATACCGTACTTCCCATAAGGCTATTATAATTCAGGAAATGCTTAAGCTAAAGAACAGAGATGGTGGATATTTGAAACTAGCTCAGGCAAACATAGTAAAACCTACTCCAAGGGTTCTTGCATCTACTTCCAGGAGTCTTTATTTGGTCAGTTCAGCCAGACCTTCCCTAGAAGATGACTTCATGGCTTTACATCATAGAGACCATGAGAGGAGAAAATTTGAAGCAGATGATAACAGTCCAAGATGCTTAGAGAGATCAAGGAGAACTAAGAAAAAGCCATTAGATACGATACGTAGGAGGACACTGGTATTCTTCAAGGGTGTGCTTTTTGTGGAGTGTAGCCAGTGAGAAAATGGAAGTAGAGCATTTTCAAGAAGCTCAGCATTGAAAGGAAGGATGGGGGAAATAAAGGCATCAGCATCAAGCTGTGCACTTTTTAAGGTAAGGAAAACTCAGTTCATGTTTATAGACAGAAGGAAAGGATCCAGCGGTGAAGGAGTGAAGATGTACGTTGTCAATACCTGGTACAATGTAAATGTTTGTTAAATAAATGAATGATCCTAGAGAGAAGAGGCATGATTAAGAGATCAAGACCCTAAAAGAGGTGGGAAAGAATGGGACTGAGAATACAGGTGGCTCTCTGGGTAAGGCAGAAGAGAGAAATACATTCTGAAATGAAGGTGATATAAAAACAAAAAGATAGCAATAACAAAAGCCTCCAAAAGGGGAAGGGAAAAAGGTACTAGTATTGGTTTACATGCAAATTATATAATCCTTTAAAAAAACACTTTTTTGTATCTTCTGTTTTAATACTTGTTCCTTTTTCTTTAATTGTCAGCCATAATGAACGGCCCCCTAATTCCCTCCCTGCCCCCAACATACATGTGAATGAAAACTTCACAATCTCCCTGTGAGTTTTATGAGATTGGTGCAGTATTTGAGGGAGGGGAGGAGCTTTACCTGTAAACTGACTTAAGACTAGTTCAAATAAAAGTGTACATGTTAAAGAACAAAAAAGCCTCTAAAAGAAAAAAAAATAGAGGTGATAGGGTTAAACATTAGAAAAGAGGAGTAACATCTCTTCCTTTGAGTGGAAGGATGAGAGGATGCATGTAGAGACAAATACTTTGAGGTGAAAAGCATAAAGAAGAAGAATAGAAGGGATAGAAGAAAGAGCTTGAGTGGGATAAACTTAATATTCTCTGTAAAAGCAAAGGTAAGATGATCACCTTGTCCCCAAACCCCACCCCCACCCCCGCAGAAAAGGCAGATCTGAGTATGAGAGAAGAGTGGTGGAATTGGGACCATGAGAAAAGTGGAGGTTATTAGGAGTGACTGCTATGGGAATCAATAAGAAATGAGCAAAGAATTGCCAAGAGACAACAGGGGTCCCACTCAGGTCATGTATCATGAGTTTGTGGTGGTACGAGTCACAATTCCCTGATTTTTTCCAGTAATGCTCTGATGGCCAAGATATTGAGTGAAGAAGAAGAAATCAGAGTTGGTGATTTTTTTGTGGTTCAAACAGGACTAAATGCTACTCAGACATGGAAAAGTTGATGATAAGGAGGATATGGATAAGGAATACCAAGGTCAACATCTCAGCAGTGAGAAAATGCCGATGATAAGTAACAAGATTCAGGATATGGCCATACTGCTGTATTATGGAGAAAGAGGTCTACTGCTTTAAGGAAGGCTAAGAACCATGAGGTCAAACTGTTCAATGGGCCATCAACTTAATTTTTTTTTAAGTTTATGAGGAGAGCAAGAAATGGGATAGCGAGGAAATTCCTAAGCCAGATGCTAAAGTCAAAGAGTAGGGTGGAAGTGAGTATTAGAAAACCATAGGCTATGGAGAGGGTAGTGTAATTAAGTGTCATTGAACTGCAAATAAGAGTAACATTGGCATCATGGCGGTAAATCAGTTACACTGAATGTGGCACTAGGAAGGCAGGAGCAGATGAAAAAGTGGGGTTGAGAAGACTGGGGTTAAGAAGAATTGTGAGCCCTGGGACCTGCAAGAAGGGGACAGGGAAGCAAGATGGCATCTGAAATTTACCCAGTCCAGCTACTGGCCACTGAAGGCTGCCCCTGAGATAGGCAGAAGATCACATCTTCTCTCAAAGAAGGGAAAAAAGTCAGAGAAGTTAGAGGCAATACAAGAGAAGGCAGTGCAGCCGTGGTGCAAGCTGGAAAATTCCAGGTTTGAATTAAGGTGATCAGATGAAGAATATGTTGAGAATTAGTGGAGCTGACCCACACATGACCAGAGGTCAAGGCACAGTGGGCATGATAAATTAAGGGGTATACTTCGGAGAGTGAAGAAGGGGATGAGTAGGGCTGTATTACAATGGAAATGCAGTGGGGCGGGGGTTCTGATAGGATCATCAGGTATGGAATACAGGGATAAGGGGGGCAGATGTGGTTAGGAGACCAGAGGAAGATGCATGCTTGAGTCAGGGGGAAGAGGGAAGCATTGTTCCTAGAGGAAACTAGAAGGCAGAAGAGAGGGGTGGTTAGATAGAACAGAAACCGAAACACATGCTTGGAAAAAAAAAACCCTACAAAGTCCTGCTGAGGCTCCCACATATGGCTGCAGGATCTTCCAATAGTGAGCTGAGACTCCTTGATCAAGGAAGCCCAGTGCTGCCATGATCCCTCCCTTTCATAGTGCTGCTTGTTGGTGTTCAGTTGTGTCCAACTTTTTGTGACCCCATTTGGACTTTTCTTGGCAAAGATACTGGAGTGGTTTGCCATTTCCTTCTCTAGCTCATTTGACAGATGAGGAAACTGAGGCAAACAGAAGTTAAGTGACTTTCCTAGGGTCACAGAGATAGCAAGTGTCTGAGGCTGGATTTAAACTCAGGTCTTCAAGATTTCAGAAGCAGTGCTGTATCTACTGCCCTATCCAGCTGCTCATTAGGTCTGTACACCTTCTCTTCCTTCTGTTCATACAAAGTTTTGTAATAGTTCATATGATCCTTATAGAGTCCCTTGAAAGTTTCTCTAAAACCTCTAGCACAGCCTTTTAAAAACTGGATTTACTGCTTCTTTCCTTGCTGGAAAACTTACAGATTTGCCGTTTCCCTGGGTCTGTCTCTTGGCATGGCTGTGCCTTACTCATCCAGACTGCTGTCTTTCCGCCCTCCCTATGGTCCTCCTTAGAGATCTGAAAACCTGTGAGATTGATACAGGCTCTGCTGAGTTCTGAGAAGTGATGGACTGGAGCATAAGAAGAGCTGGTCTGGGAGTTAGGAAGACCTGGGTTCAAGTTCTCTTTCTGATGCATCTTGACCCAAGAGAAGTCACTTAACCTCTAACTGCTCCCAGGCCACGCTCTAAGACTGTTGATTGCAGAGAAGGGACCCAATCTGCATGGAAAATATAAGGAAGTTTCCTCATCTGGAAATCCCCTTTACCAATGAAATCCCAAGTTTAGTCCCTGTACCAGCAGGTATAAGCCTATGTTCTAGGTTCTGTGTTCTAAGTTCTGTATTTTGTATTCTGAGTTCCGGGCCTGTGAGGAAAATGTTTTGTAACTCAAATGGCATGGTATAAATGTGATTATTTTTTTCTTATTACTATCTCCTCTTCTTAAGGTCCTTTTAGACCCTCTTGCTTGCTGAAATCCATTTAAATTACACGTGCCAAAAATGTCTCACTGTACTCAGACCAAGATCAATGTTCAAATCAGTGTTCAATTCAATTCAGTAAAACAAGCATTTATTAAGGGCCTACTGTATGCCTAACACTATGCTGGGTGCCAGGGATAGAAAAGACAAAAATGAAGAATTCCTTGCTCTCAAGGGCATTCTACCAGGATTCTATTTTATCTCTGACAGCAGCACCAAGCAAAACAGTGAGAAGAGAGTGTGGCTGCCCCATCTAACCACCACCATCAGAAGTAAGGGATGTAGCCTAACTGAGCATTCCTAACTTACCTCAATAGCCCATTATGGATCACTTCTAGAATTCAGCTTGGCATAGCCTGCATTCAGAAAAACCTAGATTCAAATCCGAACTCTGATGCATATATAAGGGTAACCTTGGGCTAGACACTTACCTCTTATTACCCTAGGCAACTCTCTTAAGACAACCAGTAGCAGCGTATTGGCAGTATTCGTGTGTAGGGAGGGTTTCCTCACCAGGAACTCACCATACCTATCAGATCTGTCTGGACCAAAACAATGACTCAATTGTTCAAAGCATATTCTAAGCTTTTTGGAACCTATTCATATTTTCATCCTATACCTGCTGTTAGGATAAGCTCAATTTTAGGCACGCTAGGCAAGGGGAGTTTCTGATAATAGCCCAGTCTTTGGGAAAAGGGGAAGTTCCCACAAAGAATATCAGCAGTCCAGATTGAGGCCCTGGAGAGTACACAGGGTGACACCTCCACTTCCAGGGTGAGAATGTTTGGGTTACCTATTTAAAAGGACCCTTTCCCTGTCTCAGATTACTCATTGTCCCGGGTTGAGGGATGGTGGAGAGGGGTGTAGGGAGGGCAAATCAGTCTGGGAATTATGATGTCTGTGTATTGACAGAATTAATTTCCTCTGATTGAAAAGAGATCTTTTTTTTTATTCCTCTCTCAACCCTACAACTCACCCCCTCACCCTACTCCCCCTTTCACATCCCCCTACCTTTTTTTCTTTTAAATAAACCTCCTGCTCATTTACTCTGAGTGGCTGCAATCAGGCAGAGATTAGTGCCTCCACTAATGTTAATAATATGCTAATGTTTCATTAGGCAGGAGCCTCTGGTGCTAGTAGCCCCCTTGTTTGATTTGTCCATCAGCAAAACTGGTTTAAAAAGAAGGGAGGCAGGAAATAGCACCACCAGCCCTACACACAGCCACACAATCACCTCTCATCCACCAGTGCAGCAAATAGCCAAATACCAGAGTCCCCATCTCTTCTCAGATGTGCTTTGAGAAGCATCTCCAATAGGAGAAATTAAGAGAAAGGGAATTTTATGCCTTCGGAATCCAGAACCATTCTCTTCCACAAATCCAGCTATTGTCTTCTTCCGTAATAGGATGAGCTGGTACCTGACCCATGGCAGGCTTTCTTAATAAATACTTGTTGATTTGGCTTGATGAGGAAAGCTGTGATGTCTTAGTGACAAGCAATCGAGGGAAAGTTCTGAATGATCTGACACCCAACTATAACTCTGAAAGCTTTTAGCTATTTTCCATGATTCGCAAACATTTTCATGGCCTACCAGGCCCGCTGTTACTTCCATCCCTGGACTTTCCTCTCTCAATGGTTGGCTGCTCAGACTGGGTATATTTAAATGCCACAATGTCCAGGCCCCTACCCTGGCCAGATACTAGGCATTCAACAAATATTTAGTACCATAGACATAGAATTTTACAGTTGGAAGATACCTCAGAGAAGCTTGTTGATTGATTGATAATCCCATTTTGGTGTTGTTTTTATCTTATTTCACTGCGTTTATAGCATTTGTTATGTGTGTGCCAAGTGTTGCACGGGCTGCTGAGAAATACAAAAGAGTAGAGACATACTGCACTTGTTGAGTTGAATTGAATTCACAGAGTTTAAGTTCTAAGACCAAACACATAAAAAGATTGGAGCTATTACCAACAGTGAGAATAACAATCTAGATGACAAGGCAAAGGAGAGAAAAAAACATCCAAAACCAGTATGGAGTCCTGCTGTGGATATAGTGAATTTTCCCAGCCCTAAGGCCTCAGTACTTTTATCATCTATCAATGGCAGCCCTACAGTACTGAAGGAAGGAACTTTACTATGGCAGAGGGAGAAAGAGAAGGAAGAGAAAAGCGGGTAGAGAGATGCATATGGAGTCATCCTAGCCCTCTCAGAAGGCCAGGGGGCACATAAAAAACGACTAAACATTCACTTATCACAGGGAAAGTTTTCTCAGGGTGCCTTCTTGAGCAACCAGAAGCTGCCTTGTCTGTCTTGGATTCAAGGAAATTTCTTCCCAAGAACCATTTGGATCTTTTGGAAAGGAATTCAGACATGCATGGGAATTCAGTCATACTGCAGCATCATACTAGCCCCTTTGGGGGATTTATCCACCACTCGTTCAGTGAGCATTTATTCAGCACTTAATACATATCAAGCACCACGCCAAGTCTTAGGGATAGGGATAAAGAGGAACCAGTTCCTGTCTTCAGTGCACTTACATTCTATCAGGCAGACAACATGTGTACATATAAGTCATTACCAACTATATACAAAGTAATAGGATGAGGGATACAGCCAGAAACCAGAAAACCTAAGAAAGGCCTCAGCTAGAAGATGATGCTTGAGCTGAATCTTGAAGGAGACTATAAATGGAATTTTAAGAGATGAGAGTGAGGAAAGAATACATTCCAAGCATGGGGGACAGCCTGGACAAAGACATGAAGGTAGGAAATGAAATATCATGTATGAGAAATATAAGATGAAGTCTATGCCTTTGGCAAGCTTATGGTCTATTGGAGGAAACAGTACATACACACATTGATATATGTGTGTATGTATATGTATGTGTATATATGTATGTGTGTATATGTATATGCATATGTGTATATGATATGTACGCATAGACATAAATATATATAATGGTAGAGGTCATCTGATGTTGAACACTGGGTTTAAAGTCAGAGGATTTGGGTTCAAATCTTGGTTCTGAAAAAATGGATTGTTAGAAAGATAGTAGGTTATTTTTGAACTTGAGACAAAGGCCAGGTAACTTTTTGTTGAGATGTGGTTAACAATATTTTTGGTCAGGTCGAGTTTGGACAAGATTGCTTCTTAGATCTTTTCTAATTCAATGCAGCATGCATCCTGTGATGTTGTGATTGTCTAAGAGTTTGAAGAAGAGAGAAATCAGATATGGGGGTCACAGATGATGGCCTAAACACAGTGATCTTCAGTCATCCAACAAGCATCCGTTGAGTGCCTATTATATGCCAGGCTAGGCACTGGGGATAGAAGGGGGCACTTGCTACTGCTCACAAGGAACTTGCATTCTTCTTAGAGCATTTTCTATTCCTAATCCAGACTATCTATAGGCTTATCATTTCAGTTGTGTCCAACTCTTCATGAACTCCCTTCTACCCCTAGTACTGAGTCCATTGATCAAATGTTGAGATGTCCTCAAGGTACAGGATGAGTTGATTATGAGGTGAACCCTCAAAAACATCTCTTAAATACACACAAAAGAGAAGTCCCTGTATACTCTGATCCCTGCCTTGGCCTTATATACACACACTTTCCCAGACACCCACCACATATACACACACAGAGAAGGGCTGCTTCATGGGCACTACTAGGAAATGCTGTATCTATCATCTTCTCTCCCTACTAGACTTTATTAAAGATGGATGTCAGGGAAAATGTATTTGATTCTGAAGAGTGTAAGATGGAAGCGATGGGACACCCACCCACCCTCTGGTAGATCATTGAAGGGGGGGGGAGGGAGGGGAAATCAGGAAAATCTCCCCCCTTCCCAACCTCGCCATCTTGTCTGTTCTCCCATTCCGGGGCTAACAGCGATCCATGTTTCCTTCCTCCTTCTCTCCTCACAGTTTGCCGTTGAGGTTCTGGGTCAACATGATCAAGAACCCCCAGTTTGTGTTTGACATCCACAAGAATAGCATCACTGATGCCTGCCTCTCCGTGGTGGCTCAGACCTTCATGGATTCCTGTTCCACATCTGAGCATCGCCTGGGCAAGGACTCCCCATCCAACAAATTGCTCTATGCCAAGGACATCCCCAGTTACAAGAACTGGGTAGAGAGGTGAGTGCTGGGAGTGGAGAGATCAAAGTCAGGATGCTTCCTTAGAAACGTTCCATTTCACTAAGTCAGGGATCCTCAAGAGCCCTGCTGCAAACTGGTAGCTGGAATTTCTATAGGGCTTTAAGGTTGGCAAAGTATTTTACAAATATTATCTTATTTGATCCTCACAACAACCCTGGGGGATAGGTGCTATCATTATCCCTATTTTACAGATGAGGAAACTGAGGCTGAAGGCCATTATGTGACTTGTCCACAATCGCACAGCTAATCAGTGTCTGAGGTCATATTTGAATTCAGGTCTTCCTGAATCCGGGTCCAGTGCTTTATCCACGGTGCACTCCCGGAGGCTCTCTAGAATTTCAAGGTGAGAAAGGAGGAGGGAAAGGTAGCCA
Source organism: Vombatus ursinus (assembly GCF_900497805.2). Lineage (NCBI taxonomy): Eukaryota > Metazoa > Chordata > Mammalia > Diprotodontia > Vombatidae > Vombatus > Vombatus ursinus. Next base: position 1,718,936 of record NW_020954648.1, on the reverse strand, counting down.
GAAACCACATGGGGACATTCTCCCAAGTTCAATGACTAAAATGCTTATGTAAGGTACAGAAAGAGGGAAGATGGTTATATAATCTTTTATCAGCACACATGCTCCTATTCTGCCCCATGTGGATTGCGAGGCTTCAAATAATTTGAGGCCCTCTCCCCCAGATCGCTGAGAGAGACACAAGCCTTCTGATTGTTTTGTGCTCCAGTTTCATTAAACTTTAGGATAGTTTTCTTAACCACTTTGATAATAGCATAATAGCAGTATATTGACCTCTGAAGCACTGACATCGACTTTGGGTCATTCTTCAGTAGTACTTTGTAGTGATCCATCCTCTCTCTAACACTCAGCTCCACGTTGTGACATCTGTGCAACAGCTGCCTTTACTCCCCGACTCCCACCCCGCCCCATGGGCTTATAGAATAGGCCAAGATCTGTATGAGAACTGAGCCTTTGACCTTAGACTTAGGACCACCACTTGCCAAACATCTAATAGAACCTGTCCTCCTTAATTTAATCCTTGCAACAACCCTATGAAATAGAGTTGGGCCAGAGTTATAACTATCATGTTTGTGCCTCGGGCAAGCTTCACACAATGTACCCTCAAATCAACTCCTAAAAACAAATACCATTGCCCAGGTGGAGGGCTGATATTGACACTCAGAGACAGTAAAGAGAAGGACATAAAACAATAGGGTAGGAGAAAGGAGAACCTGAGGAGTCATGGCCAGGGAGGGGGAACATCTGGCAGTTTCCTAGTTTGACTAATCATTCTTACTATCATACCAAAGGTAGCTACTTCTCCCTTTTGAAGGTTCATAAATGATGTCAAAGTACCCTATATTTTGACATCCTGGGGCAAACCTCTGATCAGACCCTGCCCTTATTATCCACTGGGTTGAACATTTTACATTGGAGGAAATTCATGAATGGGGAGGCCCAGGGACTTGCTCAGGGTGACAAAGGGCACATAGCAGAGCCCAGATTCAGGTTCTCCCAAATGCCAGTCCAGTGCTGTTGGTAGTGGCTTTTTTCTCCTGTTCTTTGAATTTTGGCTCCTCTTCCTTCTCTCTGGGGACCTCTAAGCACTAGTGGAAATCATGATGGGGAATCTCAAATCTAGCACTTTTTTCAAAAGCAAATATGTGGAATGGGAAATATAGAGACTGGAGTGATACAGTAGAATTGGAATCAGAAAACCTGGATTTAAATTTTTATTCAGTCATTTATTATCTTGTGACCTCAATGTCATTTAACCTTTTTAGACCTCAGTTGTCTCAAAATGAGAAAGTTGGACTAGATGAGCTTGAAAGTCCCTAAATCTATGATCCTGTGTCCTAAAATGGAAACAAAAAATGCACCTTTATTTTTCCCCTAAAGGAGACACACTCCTTTCTCTTTACATATTCCTGGGAACCAGCTCCCATTTTTAGAAAGGGAAGAATGAGATATGGGGAAAGAGCAAAGCTTGCCTACTGTTACCCCAAAAACCAGCAGTGCAACTAGTCCTGCAGGGACTTAGTCCTAGTCCCCAGGACCAAGGACCTGCCTTCATGGTACAGTTCTGTAAAAAAAGTTGCAATTCCTCCTCCCCCCCCCCCTTTTCTTTCTCCATCTCTTGCTATCTTTACCACCACTCCCTCCCCTCTGGTGTGTGTGTAGTAAACATTAAGTCATATCTCTCTGGGAGATAGCATTTTGTGCAGCTGCTTCTTTCATCCCTCCTGTCCGATTGTGTCTGAGACACCCTCTAAGCTCTCAACCCCCTTCACCCAGACAGTAGACTTATTCTTCTGAGAATGGGCTCTGCAGCACAGTCTGCTCTCTCGCTGGTAAAAAGAGATGGGGCTGTAGAGGTGGATGGCATGGGGGACCCACACATACACATCAAGTCAGCAGAGCTTCCAGACACAGAGACGGGATTTAAAGGAGTGAAGTCAATGGAATTTTGTTGGTTCTTCCTTCCTTCCTTCCTTCCTTCCTTCCTTCCTTCCTTCCTTCCTTCTTTCTTTCCTTCCTTCCTTCTTTCCTTCTTTCCTTCCTCCCTCCCATCCTCTCTCTCCCTCCCTCTCCCTCTCCCTGCCTCCCTCCCTCTTTTATTTCTCTTTCTGGCTCTGACTCCCTCTCTCTCTTCTCTCTCTCTCCTGTCTCTGTCTCTTTGTGTTTCTCTCTCTCTATGTCTGTCTCTCTCTTCCTCTCTCCCTCTCTCTCTCCCTCCCTCCCTCTTTCATTCTCTTTCTGTGTCGTCCCTCTCTCTTTCTCTCATGTCTTTCTCCTGTCTCTCTCTGTCTTTCTCTCTGTCTTTGTCTCTCCGTCTCTCTGTCTCTCTGTCTCTCTGTCTCTCTCTCTCCCTCCCTCCCTCTTTCATTTCTCATCCTGTATCCCTCCCTCTCTCTCTTTCTCTCATGTCTTTCTCCTGTCTCTCTCTGTCTCTGTCTCTGTCTCTCCTCTCCCTCCCTCCCTCCCCTTCAGTGATCTACTAGAGGGTAGAAACATTTAGGAAACATCTGCACAAAGGACCCTTCCCCCTTAACACAGCCAGTTTGTCAGAGGTGTCGCCATCACACGTGCCCACACTGGGTTAATGGCCTCCCTTCTACTTGGTGTTAAATGAGATTTCTCTCACGCAGCTGCTGCAGGTCACGAGCAACCCTGGTCCACTTGGTTATTTTTAGGAGTGGTTTGACGGTTTCCATTTCTTACACCACTAGTTTCTTAGCAACCAATGGGACTCGCCAGAAGGCCACCTTTTCCCTTGCTTGAGGCCCCAAATCCTTTTCTTGTCTCCTCTGGGTACTTCTGGTGCCAGGGGATGGAGAAGGAACTAAAGACCTGTAAGGGGAGAGCCGGTGATTCATTCCCCAGACGCATCCCTGCCATTTAGGGATAATGAATCCATTCAACTTTCAGTCCCTGAAGCTAGCTGGCTGTCTGGCTAATCTATTTTGGGAAACTGAGGCACAGGAAGCCATGGTTAGTTTAGACTCACACAGCAAGTCCAGATCAAGCCTGAGGCTCTAAATGACAACTACTCAGTGTTGACCACACCCCTGAGTCCCTGGCAGCTGCTATTTCAGAAACATCAGTCTAAAAAGTAACTGACTTCAGAATGTCAACTCCTTGAGGTGTGACCTTGGATAAGTCACTTCCTTTAAGCCCCAACTATAATCCCATCTTCTACAAGAAGCCTTCCCTAACCCCTCTTAATTCCAGTACCTTCCCTTTTAATTATTTCCCATTTATCTCATACATAGTTTGTTTTGTATATAGTTGTTTGCATATTGTTTCTTCTATTAGCTTGTAAACTCCTTGAGGGCAGGGACTGTCTTTTGCCTCTTTTTGTAAACTCAGAGTTTAGCACAGCACCTGGCACATAGTAGGCATTTAATAAATATTTATTTATTGGTTGATTAATAGCTAGCATTTGGCATATGTGTATATATATATACATATATACATACATACATATATATGTATGTGTGTATATATATATATATATATATATATATGTTTTACAAGTTTACTCAAGGAAAGAGAGATATTCTCTGTGTGTGTGAGTTTGTTATGTTTTGCCCTTCCTTTCATGATAGGGAACTGAGTGCTAGTCATTTCCCATGGGTCTGTGCCAGTCAAGAAATGGGCCCACCAAAGCTTATCCTGTCTTACTCTCTCTTTGAAATTGGTAGGGAATAAATGGGTTTAACTACCATCTTACCCTGTAAACCAGAGGCTAATGCACCAAAGTCAGCTGATTCTACCCCAAAACACAAAGAGTTTAGTCTTCTAGAGAATCTTCATCTGCTCACCTGTCCTGTGCCTGACTCAGTCTTTTTTTCCTTTTTTATTAATTTATTTTGATTTATCAACAATCACTTCCATATGCTTTTGAATTTAAAATTTTTGCGAAGTCTTTTCGATAGCGGCTCACTGAAGCCCCATAGACTCCCTTCACCATTACTACTGCTGGTGGGCTTTGGCTTCTTCCTTTTGTCCAAAACCTTAAGGACTTCACCAACTCCATTCCTTCCCTCCTGTCTTCCTAACTCCAATTCTTATCCTCCTCTTAGAAGTACTATTTAGAATTCTAAATTTACTTGGCAGATTGTTTAACCTTACTGAATCCTAGGATTTCTCTTTCTTGTTTACCTTTTTATGCTTCTCTTGAGTCTTATATCAGCTCTGGTCTTTTCATCAGGAATGCTTGAAATTCCCCTATTTCATTGAATGTATATTTTTCCCCTGAAGAATTATACTCAGTTTTGCTGGGTAGGTGATTCTTTGCTATAATCCTAACTTCTTTGCCCTCCAGAATATCATATTCCAAGCCCTCTGGTCCTTTAATGTAAAAGCTACTAAATCTCGTGTTATCCAGACTGTAGCTCCACAATATTTAAATGGTTTCTTTCTGACTGCAGTATTTTCTCCTTGACCTGGGAGTTCTAGAATGTGACTACAATTTTGGCTCAATAATGTTGTCTATAGTTGGCTCAAAATTTCATTTTGAGATCTCTTTCAGGAGGTAATCAATGGATTCTTTAAATGTCTATTTTACCCTCTGATTCTAGGCTATCAGGGCAGTTTTCCTTGATAATTTCTTGAACGATGATATGTGGCAGATTGTAAGGCACCTAGGTAGTCTAATGATTAGAGCATTGGACTTGGAGTTAAGAAGAGTTTAGTTTAAATACAACCTCAGACAATGATTAACTGTATGGATTCCTCATCTATAAAATGGGGATAAAACTCGCATCTATGTCCCAGGGTTACTGTAAGGATTAAATGATATCTTATTATTGATAAGGTACTTTTCAAATTTTAAAGAAATCCTTAAATGCCTGAAAACTGCCATTTTTTTCTGACTTCTAGTAAAGATAAATTGAGATAGCATATTCAAGTAACATATAATTGTAAATTATTATAGATATAGAGAGCTAGAAGGCCTCTTAGGCTATCTGTTCCAATCCTTCATTTTGTAGATGGAGAATCTGAAGCAAATGGAGATTAGGTGACATGCCCAAGGTGTCAAAGGTTGTAGGCATCGGAGGGGAGATCTGCAACCAGGGGCTCCCACTCCCAATTCAGTGCTCCCTCCCCCATCCCCACACTATTTTCTTCATAGTCAGTCATCACATTAGCAAGTCAGACACAACTGAAACGACTGAACAACAACATCTCAGGAAACATCAGTCCACTCCAGCTCCAATATTCTGTGATTCTGTCAGTAAGCTTAACCTCTCCAACAGATGAAGCAGTGAGAAGACCACCTTCTAGGAAGAGAGCTAGGTTACTTTAGCTCAAACCTCATTCATTTCACAACAGCTTTATGAGAGAGAGAGAGAGAGAGAAGCTGCTTTAGAATAGTGGATAGAGAGCTCCAAGGCTCAAGTCCCACCTTGGACATCTACTGACTGTGTGACCCGGGGCAAATTGCTTTATCCCTCAGTTCTAAGGCAACCCTCCAGGGACTACCCTGCATTGAGAAAAGAAGTTTCCTCCCCCAGGAATTCTCTATCACAATGAAAACACTGGCATCATCTGAATCTCCTAGCCTGTAATGGGGGTGTTATTCTCTCTATTCCACACAAAAAGAAAGTAGGACCAAGGAAGATCCCCAGTGTCACCCATAAGCCCAGGTACTCCTAGTAACCAATGCCCAGAGAGTCCACAGATGTCCAAAGTGGTATTTACAGTAGAAAGAGCTCTGGACCTAGACCTGGGCTCTTACTGCCTATGTGACCTTGGGTAATTCACTTAATCTATCTGTGCCTCAGTTTCCTTATCTGTATAATTATTAGACTGGGTAGTTTCTAATAACGCTTCCAGTTCTAGCTCCATGAGCTTATCATCATGGATTTAGAACTGGAAGGAACCTCAGAATTCAATTAGCACACACACACACACACACACACACACACACACACACGCACACACGCACTCACTCTCATTTTACAGATGAGAAAACAAGCCCGGGGAGATTGTGACTTGCCCAAGATCACACAGATTGTAAGGGTCAGCAGTGGGATTTGAACTCAGATCCTTTGATTCTAGACTTAATGTTCTTCTCATTATGCCACACTGCCTTCCCAAGGGTTAATGTTGAGAGTTTAAGTGATGCAAATAGGAGTGGGGGTCAAAAGGTGGGAGTGGGGGTGGGTGGTCAGGGAAGGAAGGGGCGCTCATATCCAAACCCAGTATGAACAGGGGTTGTACAGAAATGGCTAAAGGAAGGCCCAGCTCACAGCAGAATCATCCAAACAGACCGCACTATATTGGGTAAGAAGGTACAGTCCCATGTGGTCTTTCTATCTACTAGAGTCCACTGGGGAAAGTCTGGGGAGGATTGCCACCTTGCCCAACTCCTCCGTCTCTGGGCCATGGTGCATCCAGTTAAATCTCATGGAAGCAGCCTTTCTGGGAGCCAGCTCATTGGCATGCAGGGATCTCACAGGAGGAAATTGGAGTAGAGGGGCTGGGTCTGACCTTTCCCTTCCTAGCTGCATAGCCGGCTGACTGAGAACACTTGTTTGAAGTTCATTAACAGGGCTTAATTGCATTCTTCGCAATCAATAAACTGTCTCTGTACAGGAGCCCAGCACAAAAGGCCACCACAGCAAGAGCTGAAAAGGAGGCAATTGTGCACACAGCAGAGAGAGCTTCACAGTGGGGTCCCTTTATCAGGCTCGAGTGGTGCAGGCGAGGGTGTGGGAGATGCAGAGGACGCTGCGGGAAGGGGACGAAAGATCAAGGTTGGACCAGCTCTGCCCGGCAGGGCGCAGCAGCGGCCCCCGAGAAGCAGGATCCCCAGGAAACCGGCAAACCGAGGCTGGAAACTGGGGCAGATGAGACGGAGGCTCAGTCCCCTTCCCAACCGCCCTCCCAATTGTCCCTCCAAGTGCAGCCCAGGAAGGTTGGACTGTCCAAGGATATTGAGCTTCATTTGGGAGAGGATCACAGAATTTAGAGCTGGAAGGGACCCTGGAAGTCATCCTGTCCAGCCCCATTCATTTTACAGATGAAGACATTAATAAATCAAGTGACTTGGTGAAGGTCATGGAGGTCATAAATAGCAGTACCCATATTCATGCCCTCTCCCCCCAAATTCAGAGGCCCTTGGCCAAGGTCAAGGTCAAGCCAAGGTCACAGATGTTACTACCACGAGGACCAGATAGCCTCAGCCTCTTCCAGGATCACAGACCAAACCCTTTAATGCTATCTCTTGATAATAATGAAAGATACGTGACAGGTTATAGATAACTTCATGCAAACCCATTCCCTTCACAAGAAAAACCCGTTCCTAAACAAAAGACAGAACAGCCCTCCTCTGCTCATAAAAAAGTTTCCTTTTTTTAAAAAGTGTTTTTAGAGAAAATCATTAGGGATTTTAATCATACTGATAGATAAGGCCTGACACAATAGATTAGAGGGGCTTCCCAAGATTTCTTGTTTCATTTTTATAAGAAAAAGATGTCATCATAGTGCCTCGGTCTACCTCTCAATACAATGGAAAGAAGGAAATTTGTTGTTCCTCAGCTATGATGTGAAGATAAATTAATGGCTTCTGAAAGAAATGTAGTATAAAGCCTAATGTATAAGAATGAAGGACAAACATCAATCAATCATATCATCCAAGAAATATAATACCTTAAGAACAGGGATTCATTCTTTCTCAATGAAACGAAGAATGTTTCATTCTTTGTATGTCTGTCACTGCATCAAGCACAGTGCCTGGTCCATAGTAGGCACTTAATAAATTCTTGGTGGTTAATTGATGGATTTAAACAGATTGGACTTCAAGTCACATAGGCCGTATTTGCTCCATGACCATGTGGATTCTGCCAAGAGAGTAGTAATCAGCTTAGGGAGCAGCGACATAAGCAGAAGGGACCTGAATCTGAATCCCAGGTTTGCAACTTCTCATCAAAGTGATCTCCAAAGTCCCTTTCCTAGTTCTAAATCCAAGCACCTCTTCTAATCAAGGACCAATGTAACCTGGAGATCCTTTATAAGAGGAGAAAACAACTTTAGCTATGGAGAAGCAGCATAGTAAGCGCTCAAGAAATCCTTATTAATTGATGAATAGAAACAGTCAGAGGACATGGCTTCAAAGTTTGCTTCCGATGTGTATACCTGTGTGAAAATGGGCAGAGCACTTATCCTCTCTGGGCCTCAGTTTCCTCATTTAAAAATGAAGGTGGGGTTGAACTAAATAGATTCTGAGTTCCCTGCCAACTCTTATATCTACGATCCTAAAATATCCTCAAAATTAACAAAGGGAAGAATTTTGTTGTTGCTTAGTTGTGTCCAACTCTTCGTGAAACTGTTGGGGTTTATCTTGGCAAAATATACTGGGGTGGTTTGCCATTTCCTCCTCCAGCTTATTTTACAGATGAGGAAACTGAGGCAAACAAGGTTATGACTTGTCCAGAGTCACATAGCTAGGAAGTATCTGATGCCAGATTTGAACTCAGATCTTCCTGACTCCAGGCCCAGTGCTATATCCACTGCACCACCTAGCTGCCCATATAAAGATAGGAAACTGAGAGCTACACTCTGAAATTTAAGATTCAAGCCTGATTAAATGGATCGTGCAGAACTGCTATCTGTATGCATTTGTGAACTGGGTGTGTGTTGGGGGGAGGGAATCTCTCTTTCCCAGTGTTTGCTCATGGCTTGTACCCCTCACTGTGGGGGCGGCAGCTGTAGCGTCCCCATCTCCATCATTCCCTGCATCCCTGATCCCTGTTCTGGTGTCAGTGATGAGTCTGTAAGTCTTAGAGTCTCAGCAGCAACGCCTCAGCGCCGTGAGGCTGTCCCAGCGCTCACCTTCAATGAGAGTTCTCTGGCAGTAAACTGAACTGTCATTTCACCAGAGGCACTTAAGTCTGATAGCTGGAGTGTCACTGGAGGGGACCCCCTGTCAGCCTGTCCTCCAGCCCCAGGGCAGCGATAGGAAAAAGAGAACAGACTCATCCTGAATGGCTCCAAGGTCAATGCCGGGGGAAGAGACAGACCTAGCCCCTGATTCAGGAGCAGGAAAGCTCACCCAGACCTGCAGTGACCATCACACATCCATGGAACTCCCAGGGCCTTACACACATGATTTCAAACATCCTCACGGCTTCTAGGTCAATATTCTGATCTTTTGAGGGTACTAAGGGTTCAACTGAGACACAAGCAAGGGTTGGGTGGTGACCCTAGGTATCCCGCATCCCACATCACCTCTATCTCATGAACCCAGGAACGTGTTCAGAGCAGAAAGGCCCAGAAAGGAAATTGATCTCCTTTCTTAAATTTGAGATAGGAGGAGTCTTTCCAGGTCACTTATAGGATAGGATCCCTCATCTATGGGAGGTTCAGAATAACCTGGGGATTCTTAGTTGAACTGGAATCTCACCCTCAATATAAACTAAGCCTCAACTTCAGCCTCACCTTCTAGAGGGAAAGGGAGTCGAGGAATATATTGATATCATCAGGGATGGGAGGAGGGATAATTCCAGGCCCATATCCAAAGCCTGCCCAGTCTGCTACTATTTGTTGGAGCTAGAACTCTGATGGCATAGCCTCAGGGAGCTTGGAGTAATTATTATCATGTATTAATAATAGTATAATCAATAATTAATAACAGTATACTCCTGATAATGAAGCAATGAAGAGAACCACTGCAGATTACAAACCCAGCCCTTCTCCTCATCTCTGAAGCCTCCAAAAGATAGAGATCAGATGCTCTACATTTATAACCTATAAATCACGCCTTTATGGTCACCTCCAGCTGTGATCCCTGGGTGGGAGGCAGGGACTCCTGACTTCTACACATAACTCCCCAAATAGCTCCTTCCATTTTTCCACCAGGCTCATCATTGACTTTGATCTCCTTGAGTGGGGCAGACAAACTAGAGGTCTTGGGGGCTGGAGGGGAGGAGGTGGGGGCAGAGGCGAATGAGGAAGAGTGGGGACTGGATGTCTTTGGGACACTGGGGCCTTCCAGCTCCTCATTAGGAAACAGAGCAGCTTTTCTCTGGTGGTGGAGTTGGGGTTTGGTGCATAAAATGTCAAATTGCAGAAATTAAAAATGTAAATGCTGGCATCTAATTAACCAGTTGACAGCAGTGCACAGCTGTAAGTGACAGTGACTGATTGCCTTCTGCCAGCCTCCTCTCCCCCACCCTACCCGCCCCATCCCCACCCTTTCCCCTTCCATCCCTTGGAAAGGAAGAGGACATCAGGACAAAGTGGCTACATTTAAAGACATTGTGGTTCTTGGCCAGAACCAACCAATCAGAGGATACTCCAATATTGTGGTGGACAGAGCTCCACACCTCCTGACCCAGATTGGAAGACTTGGGCTCAAATTCTAGCTCCAATGCTTACCATCTAGGTGACCTTGGGCAAGTCACGTTAATCCCTATGGACCTCAGTTTCCTCATTTGTGAACTAGATAGTCTCCAAAATCCCTTCCAACTCTAATAATAGTCTTTGAGGTGTGTATAGTGCACATGTGAGGGACTGTCAGCTATATCTACAGAAAGGAAGGTCTGGAGAGCTGTTATGTATGTAAGGTTCAGTGTCCTGGGTACACCATGGGCCACTGAGGCTATTTGGTTACAGTGCTGATGGGAGAGAAAGGAAATAGAGAGATGGGGAGAGGAAGCAGCCTTTCCTGATGCCCCTCTCTGACTCCCCCCTCCCCCAGTTCCACTTTATTCCCTATTTGATCTACACTACCTGTGTGTATACACATATGCATGTATATACATATGCGCATACATACACATATGCACGCACACGTGTGAACATATACACATATGTGTATGTATATATACATGTGTGTATGCACATTCATACATACACACATGTGTGTATACATATATGCATGGGTGTGTATATATACATAAATACATATATGTATATATGTATGTTGCATTGTGTAGATATAGATATAGGTATAGATATAGATATGTAGAGAGAAATTATCCTCATGACAACCCTGGAGGTAGGTGCTATTATTTTCTCCATTTTACAAATGAGGAAACTGAGGCAAATAGAGGTTAAATGACGTGCCCAGGGTCACACAGCCAAGAAATATCTAAGGAAGGATTTTAACTCAGGTCTTTGTGACTATAAGTCCATTGCCTTTACCCACCGTACCACCTAGCTAGCTGCCTAACAAAAGAAAAAGGAAAAAAAAAAAAAGATAGGATTGCAGAGGAGAGCCTTGGGCAGAGGGCCTGTGTGCCTCAGTTGCAGAGCATGAGGCTTCATCTCAAGCTCATGTATTCTTGCCCTGTATTGGATATTAGTGCTTTTGAGAAGCAGCTAACTGTTACAGATCAGCGGTATCAAACTCAAATAGAAATGGATCCTGCTGCCACATATTGACTTAGAAAACCACAAATTAACATTATCTAGGTTGTATTGTATTTTTATTTATTTTGTTAAACATTCATCAAGTACATTTTAATCTGGTTCAGGCTGCTCTTTAGAGGCTACAGGTAGCCCAGGCCTTCAGTTAGACACTTCTGGATAGAGGACAGGGTAACTGACATGGAGTGAGAAAGACTCAGATTCAAATCCTGCTTCAGACACTAGCTGTGTGACACTGGGCAAGTCAGTTAACTTCTCTGTGACTCAAGTTCCTGATCTGTAAAATCAGGGCTTTGGAGTAGCTAGCCTCTAAGGTCTATGATCCTATGAAAGAGATAACCCATTCCTTTGCACAAGGCAAGGAACTAGACTTCTGTCACCAAGCTCAAAGGTCAATCAGTCAGTCAACAAGCATTTATTAAGCTCTTAGTATGTGCTGCTGGGGCAGCTAGTGGCACAGTGGATAGAGTACCAGGCCTGGAATCAGGAAGACGAATCTTCCAGAGTTCAAATCTGGCTTCAGACACTTACTAGCTGTGTGACTGTGGGCAATCCACTTAACCCTGTTTGCCTCAGTTTCCTCATCTGTAAAAATGAGCTGGAGAAGGAAATAGCAAACCATTCCAGAATCTTTGCCAAGAAAACCCCAAATGGGGTCACCAAGAGTCAAACATGACTAATAAAAATGATTGAACTCATGTGTTAGGCACTATGCTAAATGCTGAAAATACAAATATAAACAGAAAGAAAACCAATCCAGCCCTCCAGGGACTTAGATTTTAGGCGGGGAAGACAACAAATAAACAGGAACTGAAAAGGAGGGGAGAGGATGGTAGAGAAAGTCCTGTGGAAATGAGTCAGAAGTTCAGTATGGAAAAGAATGAAGACATCTTTGGCCTGGACCTCACCTTAAATGGAATGACCCAACCAATCAGACAGAGAGGTCGAAGGACCCTGAGGGCATGTCCAGTGTGAGAAGTAGTCCAGGAGTGGCATCAGCTTCTAGGATGAAGAGGTTTCTATGGTGTGTCCATGACCCTAGATAAGTGGTCCTAGTTCCCCCCACTGTCCCTTTCCATCTTTGATTCTGATTTCTCTCCTTATCTCATCCCAACCCTGGCAGATATTACTCAGACATCGGGAAGATGCCAGCCATCAGTGACCAGGACATGAACGCCTATTTAGCTGAGCAATCCCGCATGCATATGAACGAATTCAACACAATGAGTGCCCTCTCTGAGATCTTCTCCTACGTGGGCAAATACAGCGAGGAGGTAAGCCTGGGCCTTCCGAGAGGGAACAGTGGGCTGACATATCTCCACCCAAGGCCTCTCCCAAACAGAATATTCTCCCAATAGATTCCTGCCACTGCATAGATGATCCTACCACCCAAGAAATCTAGGGGTTTCTGCTGTGCTCCTGGGACTCAAGGCTTTCTCTAGCACCACCCCCAGATCCCCCCTTTATGCCTTCCAAAGCATAGCAAACATGCTATCAGTCTTTGCTACCATATATGGAAACCTCAGGATGCAAACTAGACACAGAACAGTAATCCTGAACCCAGTCTCATTACTTATTTTAGGCTCAACCCCAGTTAACAAATACATCAGGCTTTTATGATCATCTCCACTTGTCCTTCCTGGTTCTCCTTGACTTCAACACCAGTCCCAGGAAACCATTTTCTCATAGTTTTTCTGAGCACTAAAGGACGTCAAGCCATTTCTTTCTGATCTCCAAAGTAGCTCTTCCCCTTTTCCACCTTCCACTCCAGTCCCAGCTCTTTAAAGCTCCAACGACCCTGACAAGGCAGCTCTCTTGAATTCTGCCCACAAGATTTCACTGACTTAGTCTCCTCCTTTTCCTGGCCCTCAGTCCAGGATAAAGGCCTAAAGAAGGATCCTGTGACCCATCTTTCTAAACTCAGTTTTTCGAGAGTCCCAAGTTTCTTCATAATTCTGGCTCCCAAGGTCACCAGCTCATCTAAATGTCACGGACTTCATATCCATCTTTTTAGGTGAGATTGTTTTATAATACCAACATCTGCATAAGTCTTGACATAGCTAAAGCCCTATCATTTTCAGTTAATAGAGCTCCAACTAGGTTAGGGTGATTCTTAATTTACTTATAATCAGGGGCCAGAGAATTAAGTGGAGATTTTTTTTTGAGGGGTGTAGGTGGTGAATTTTGTCTCTTACTTCCAACCTTTCCACCATAATAGGCAAAGAACTCACACGCGTAAAGGAGATATCTGAGACTTTCCATGCTACTCAATCCTAACCTTGGTCTTCATAAAGCCCATCTCAGTTAATGATAATAACTTTTAAAAATAGTTATATTTATGTAAATTATGTGTTATTTCATTTAATCCTCACCACATCCATGTGCTGTTGTTATCCCCATTTTAGAGATGAGGAAACTGTTGCTGAAAGAGAATGACTTGCCCAGCACCACTCAACCAATACCTGTCCAAGGCAGGATTTGAGTTCAGGTCTTCCTGACTCCATGTCTGTCCAATGCTCTATTCACTATGACCCTCACCTGGGTCCCATTCTCTTCTCAGTGTCTGGGGTTTGGAGTGAATAGGTGAGACATAAGAAGAAACATATTAAAAATGAAAGTGTTCATCTTCCTATTTTTTTTTAAAGGCTTAATTTTCAATCTCTTCCCAGTGGAGAGCCTTAGATGAGCTGGAGCCAGCCCGGAAGTTTTCCATTGAAGTTTTGTATCAAGCCATGCCCTTTCTTAGACATATCTAGCCAAAGGGCATTTTTAAGCACCTATGTGCTAGGCACTGTTCTAAGCAATGGAGATGCAAAGCAAGAAACAATAAACTACATAGGGGCAGCTAGGTGGTGCAGTAGATAAAGCATCAGCCCTGGAGTCAAGAGGGACCTGAGTTCAAATCTGCCCTCAGACACTTGACACTAGCTGTGTGATCCTAGGCAAGTCACTTAACCCCAATTGCCTCACCAAAAACAAAGAAACAGTAAATGAAGTAATATTATTCTCTTTCACATCTCTGTTCTCTTGATTGTTTTTTCCTCTTTCACTTAACTGTCTTATTTTCAATTTCCCTTCACTGGGCTCCCCAACGTAAAGGAAAGTATTGGAATGACACCCAGAAGGCCTCAGACCTACCACCTACTAATCATGTGAACTCGAGCAAGTCATTTATTTTTTTGGAGACTGTTTTGTCACCTGTGAAATGGGTATAATACTGGCACTGCAGATGTAATTGTGAGGGAACCACTGAAAACAGTCAAACCTTACAAACATTTTTCTTCTCCCACTTCCCTTCCCAATTCTCAGGGATTCCCACCCATAAGAACCCTTTCTATTCTCAAAGTTTCTAGACCAGGGGTGGGAAACCTGTGGGCTTCGAGGCTACATATGTCCTTGAGGTCACAGGTTCCCCACTGGCCTAGATTCTGTGACCAGGATTTGCCATGAAGTAGATGCTGTCTTCTCCATCTTCCAGGTTCCCTTCTGGACCCTATAGCCACTCAACTCAAGACTCAAAAACCATATTTGTTTTCAACCTTGTCTGACTGTGGGCAAGTAAGCCCTTCTCTAGGCCTCAGTTTTCTCACATGCGAAAAGGAGTAAGGGGTCTGGGCAAGCCTGGAGCTCCCTCCAGTCTTGACATCCTATGAGCCTTTGTTCTGAGGCACGGTGACAGAGGTGTCTGGGTGGAGGCCAGCATCAAATACTCAGTCTTTTCTCTAGCCCATTTCCTCACAGACCAGTCTCAGGCTTGACGGGGCAGCTGAGAGCACCCTGGCAGGACCAGTCCTGGGCAGAATGACCGAGTCATACATTGTTATCCGGCACCTTCAGCCTCCCCTTTCCCACCCTCAGGAGCAACCCCTGTACCCCAGCTCTCCTTCAGCTCATTCCCCCTCTCCATCCTCCAATTCAAATCTGCCCTTGAGAAAAGAACTGATGAACCGAGTTCTCTGTGACATAGAAAACTTACCCTGCCTTCGTGCCCGGGGTGGTCACTTTTCAACACGAGACAAAGCTCAAGGCAAAGTTATGACTCTGATAGTGGAGTTTCAGGCACCAACAAGTTAGTGAGGTGGACATTTTGGAGGGCTTGGAGACCTTGTTAGCATCACACAGACAGCCATGTGGTCTGCCTTCAATGAGCCTGGCTCTTAGGTTATCTCATTTGATCTTCTTGCATTTAAATCAAAGATTTAAAGTTGGAAAGGATATTGGAGGCTAACTGAATCTAGACCCCCCACTTTTTTGCAAGGCAGTTGGGGTTAAGTGATTTGCCTAGGGTCACACAGCTAGTAAGAGTGTCAGGTGTCTTATCTGAGACTGAATTTGAACTCAGATCCTCCTGACTCCAGGGCCAGTGCTCTATCCACTGCACCACCAGCTGCCCCTTAGACCCCTCATTTTACAGAAGAGGAAACTGAGGCACAGAGAGACCCAGGTTCAGGCAGCTTATAAGTGTCTGAGGTGAGATTTGAACTCAGGTTCTCCTGACTCCAAGTCCAGTGCCGTATCTACTATGATACAGTGCCTCACAGGGATAGTGCAAGTCTTCTTTTCCCTATTATACAGATGAGATCCCTGAGACTCAGACAGGTTATTTGACTTGCCCAAAGTCACACAGCTACCATGGGGCAGAGCCAGGGTTCAAACCAGGCTGGTGGACAGCGCTCTTTTCATCATAGTACAGCTTCTCTCAGCAAAGGTACAAAGCAAAAGTCTGGGGTAGGGGGCATCCCAGGGAATGCTGCCTGTCCCTGAATCTCCTTCAAAAATGGTCCTAGGGAAGTGGGCCAGTCTGTTGCCAAAACTACTGAAGCCACACAGCACCAGTTGGTTTTAATATAGCTTTTCTCTACTGTTTACGGTCCCTTGTATACACTCAGATCACTCACCAGTCTCCATGTGTCTTGGTGCGTGCTCCCACATTTTGCATTCACATATTCACACACACAAACACACACATATTCACCTGCATGGTATACAGACATCTATGTATACCAGAATATATCCCCATACCTCCCTTCTGCAAACCCCCTCACCCACAAGCCCCGTACCAGTAATAGAGTTTGCTCACATATCCTGATATGCTGCATGGGCATGTATACACAGACGCACACATGGATGGACGTGTATGTTCTCAACCCTTGGGTATATGTCTACATGCACTCTGGGTATATGAGTCTATGTCTATATGCGTTGCCTATGACAATACCCCCCAGCATACCAAGGTGCACACTGGCAGGTAACCCATCTCCTTTGTCCCTTTTCTATAGATCCTCGGACCCCTGGACCATGATGACCAGTGTGGGAAGCAGAAACTAGCCTACAAACTAGAACAAGTCATAACCCTCATGAGCATAGACAGCTGAGAACTGTCCTTCCGAGACTCCCTTGGAGGGGGGACATACCAAGCCGTGCCTCAGACTAAATCATCATCTTTACCAAGTGCAAGTTCCGACTGGCTATAAGCAGCATCACCTGAGCAGCGCTCTCTCTCTCTCTCTCTCTCTCTCTCTCTCTCTCTCTCTCTCTCTCTCTCTCTCTCTCTCTCTCTCTCTCTCTCTCCCTCTCTCTCTCTCTT